>NC_048553.1:2112098-2272098 GCF_902806685.2 Maniola hyperantus | reverse complement strand
ATTTCCAGAGGGTTTAATATCAGCCTACTTATAATAATATCATCATTTACCGTTACCCGAAAGCCTTGTGTAGGGTGAAACGAAGTATGATAACGTGACAGAGATTGCGTGCGGGATTAATTCTGTCCCGTACAAATGACGTTACGACGTTACAATCACGCGTGAATTATGCAATAGCTGTGTCGCTAAATAGCCAGCTATTCGAATCTGAAAGCAAACATCATCATCGCCATCATGATCAACCCATCGCCGGCTCACTATTGAGTACGGGTCTCCTCTCAGAATGAGAAGATTTTGGCATTGTATGACAATTACTTACTAATTAACATTTAGATAAAGGTACGTTTTAAATTAAACAATAACAGTTAAAGTCCCTCCAAAATTAAAACAAATAGATACTGCTCGTGTAAAAAATAATGGTCCATTTCAACTAAACACAGCTAAAGAGAATTCCAGACGTGTGAATTGGGACGTTATTCCTAATCTCTCCGCAGAAAAACACATAATCATTTTCGAGCAAAAAGTAGCACCCTCTCTCGGGAAGACATCTACCTTTTCTCTCTCTCTCTTCTGACAAACTCCCGGACCATCTGGGCCGAAAATATACCCGTACATTTTCAAAGGGGTTTTCAAAGTAGCAAATTGTTGATGTTAATATACTTTTCCCTTTGCATCGAATAACAACGGACTATTTTCAATAGATAAGGCCCATTTCACAGGTGGCATGTAAATAATCATAATGTAACAGCTGCTACCTTACTTAAAGTATCATGTGAAAATAGCGAAGCAAAATCTCACAAAGTTTGAAAATTAAAAGACATAATTAACACCACTTTTAAATTTTGCACGCACATGGTCATCGACCCAAGCTGCAGAGTATCCAAGTTCTTCTTTCAACAGCTTCTTATAAGAGAAAAATGTTTAATTAAAACTGAAAACTCACTTGCTTATTGAACCGGATCAAAATTCCTAGTTAAATGAATGTAGCAAGCGATTATTATATAAGTGTGTGAATTAAAAACTTGCGGTACAAAGTTACCTGTGAAATAATTGTTAAGAAAAAAATAACCAAATGAAAGTGACTGCAGTAATTTCTTGCAATTCACGAAGGCGAGTGAACTTTACTTGTGGTTACGTCGTATACATGGACATTGCGTATGTGTGCGTGCATGTCGGACAAATCAGTTGTGACCAAGCGCTCGCAAACGCACACATTTATAGTGATACGACTTCAGCACTCGCCCTCGTGCAATGCAAAAACTATACCCATCTCTTCTTCTAGATGAGTTACTCTCTATTTTCAAGATACTCAATGTAAACGATTATTCGGTCTATCCTCCATAAAGCTCATTACTTGCGTAATGAGTATATGAAGTGGGTGATAAAATCCGATACTGAAGGCTGAAAGCCTGAAACTATAGCGCACGGAGAAGATAGAAGTAGTTTACTTAATCCATACTCCATACTAATATTATAAATGCGAAAGTGTGTCTGTCTGTCTGTCTGCTAGCCTTTCACGGCCCAACCGTTCAACTGATTTTGACGAAATTTGGTACAGAGTTAGCTTATATCCCGGGGAAGGACATTTTACTAGGAAGCTACTTTTTATCCCGGAAAATTGAAGAGTTCCCACGGGATTTCAAAAAACCTAAATCCACGCGGACGAAGTCGCGGGCATCATCTAGTAAAATATATTTTCCTGGTTAACGAAGAACAGAGAATATTATGTACGGTTGGTTTACACACAGTGGTTAAAATATCAGCCTTCTAATCAGGGGTTCCGGGATTCGATACCGGGCACGCACCTCTATCTTTTCGGTGCTAGTTATGTGCGTTTGAGAATTTAGTACCATTTTTGGTACTTAAATGTCAATGTAGAAAACGATGAAGGAAAAAATCGTGAGGAATCCTGGATAACTGAGAGTTCTCTAATATGTTCTCAAAGGTGTGTGTAATCTGGTAATCCGCACTCGGCCAGCGTGATATAAGGTACCTACTAAACAATTTTAATTTTGAGAGGAGACCCGTGATTAGTAGAAAGCCAGCGATAGGTTGACAATGCATATAATTATAGTTCCCTATATAACCGCTCAGGGCGCTGTAGGTACTTTTTGTCATACAAAAAAAACCGGCCAAGTGCGTGGCGGGCCACGCGTGTAGGGTTCCGTAGCCACAATCCTCGAAAAACAGATATAACTCCTTAACCTGAAAACCCTACTTAGCCATGATAGTTTTCCTTTAAAATTGATTATACCCTATACTACTGCTGTGAATTTTATCACGTTCCTATATACTACCATTTGGCTGATAGAGGGGGGGGGGGGGGGGGGGGAAAGAAATCGAAAATGATGTTCCCACACCCACAGTATTTTTAAAAGACCTATTCAACGATACTCCACACTATGGGGTAGACGAGAAAAAAAAATCATCCCCACTTTACATGTAGGGGAGCTACCCTAACAAAAAATATTTATCACAATTTTATTTCACCACTTTGTCGGCGTGATTAATATTTATACCCATGCCAAATTACAGATTTCTAGCACTAATAGTCTTTGAGATTAACCGAGGACGGACGGACGGACGGACAGACGGACGGACATGGCGAAACTACAAGGGTTCCTTGTCTACTACGGAACCCTAAAAAAGTGGTAGCGCTACATAATTTTATTAATAGAGGAACATTATTAATTTCATTAAGGTGGGGTAAGGGGGTGCGCTAACATCTTAGCACCCCAAATGTCAACCTCACATGCACGTGGTGCCCCCTGCGAATCAGCGGACGAGGATATGGCGACCGAAGAATGGCGGGATAACCATTCCATATGGCTTGGCTTTAAATAATACAGACCAGAGACGGGCAGCAGCGTCACTGGTGCGAAATAGCCTTCAGCCCTGCGCTGACCAACCCGCCTGCCCAGCGTGGACAGTATGGGCACTACTTCTAATGAGCAGCGCCAATTTGGCGCGCTCTTGGAAAGGCCTATGTCCAGCAGTGGACGCAAACAGGCTGATGGATTTGATTGGATTAATTTCATTCCTATGCCAATATTTAAAAAAGAAACTGTTCCGTGACTAAAAACTATGCACGCCACTATAAAGCTAAAACAAAACTATAATTATTGTTGTGTATGGCGCAATGACGATATTGTATAGTGGGCAGTAAAATCCCCGGTCTTATAACCTATTTACCGGCATAAAGCACTACAGCTGTGTTCTTAAACTCAGGTTTATATCTATCTTAAGTATATCTATCTATCTTATACGAGATCTCGTAACAATACTTTACTAGATAAAATTTCGGCCGTAATTTATGAGTACATTATCTTTTTAGGGCTTCGTACTTGAAGGGACCCTATTAGGGTGCCTGCCTCCACTGTCCGTTCGTCCGTCAGTCTGTCCGTCCGTCCGTCAGCGGCACGTATTTCATGAACTGTACCTAATAGGTAATGAGTTGATATTTTCACAGAGTGTATTTCTATTGCTGCTAGGTATAGGTAACAACAAAAAAAAGCTGTGATAGCCTAGTGGTTAGGACGTCCGTCTTCTAATCGGAGGTCGAGGGTTCGATCCCGGGCACGCACCTCTAACTTTTCGGAGTTATGTGCGTTTTAAGTAATTAAATATCACTTCCTTTAACGGTGAAGGAAAACATCGTGAGGAAACCTGCATGCCCGAGAGTTTTTCATAATGTTCTCAAAGGTGTGTGAAGTCTACCAATCCGCACATGGCCAGCGTGGTAGACTATGGCCAAAACCCTTCTCACTCTGAGAGGAGACCCGTGCTCTGTAGTGAGCCGGTGATGGGTTGATCATGATGATAAGTAGGTAACAACAAATATAAAAGGCAAATTTCATAATGGCCGCCATGCAATTTAAAAATTTAAAAAGTACATACCTACCTAGTGTTATTATTTCTTTCGCACGTCTTACCGGTTTTTATTTCTTTTGTAAAAGACTAGCTTCTCCCCGAGGCTTCGTCCGTATGATATAATTTATAGCCTAGGTAGTTATAACACTCGGGGACAACGTAGTATGACATAATATTATTATAGTAGATAATATCAGTAAAAGAATTTCTTCATACCCCGATTGCCATCTCAATTTGTCGCGGACTATATTAGTCAACCCCCAAAATAACTGTGTTAATAATAACTTTTAGATTTGGCTCACGGTGGCTTTATTAATAACTAGTAATTAGGCAAGAACAACAATCTTCAATGTGCTTGTTTTAAGTTATTTTAAGACTACTGGGTCCTAACCTCCTAAAACATCAAACGGTGTGGTGAAAAACCCGTAGCTGTACCGTTTTCGAGAATATTTTCAGAGACATAAATACCTAACAGTTTGGAAATTGCTGCGAAACCTCCACATAACAGAGGAAACCTCTAACTGACATTATATCAGGATGTAACACCCCTTGGGGATACGTCTTATACCAAACGGTCGGTATTGCCAAGGGATTGAACATAACATAGCGTAACATAGACATAATACCGCCTGGGGAATCATCAGAAGGCTTAGTACAAAGCATATGACGAAAACGTTAAGAGATTTCGAGCATCGACACACTATAACGTCAAAGTAAAATGGACCTAAATTCGAACTCAAACAAACAACCATATCAGCCAGCGCTCCATGCGCAAAGTTTAATAAAAATTGGTGATATGGAATAATCGACTTTAAAACATCAATCTATTGTAAATGCACCTAAGTAGGAAGTTAAATCTGTGGTAAAATCACGATTAATAAGACGATGGATAAATTGACGATAAGTAGATAGTTAATCGATCTAGTTACACATATTTCGATCGTAGTTATGACGAGACTGTGGTGCTGTGAAACCTTCTTGTTAGATATCCCGTGTCAGCTCCATTTGCACGTCTCGCAACACAGCAATCCCGTTGTGACCACAATCCATGTAACTGTGTCAAAATAACTAACTAGTCAGTTTAACTATTCGCTACTTACATATATTATTATGTGTTAAACCACGAACTAAATCTATGAATTTCAAGCGCAATCTTCCAATCTACGAATAATCATGAAATAAATGCATTAGATTAAGGTTCATGTTCTTTTACTTAGACGCTACCAATAACAATCTTAGGCGTTATACAGATTTCAATACTCGAAATCTATCAACGTTGTCGAAATGAGCAACATTTTACTAAGCCTACAAATAAGTATTACAAATGGGCACTAATTTTGCAGTCGACAGACATAGAGTACCTATTCAAGTCCAGTTAAAACAAACCTCAAGGCTCGTATATTAGCATTTAGCAAGATTTTGTTATATAACATTTCGCAAAAGTTTCGCTTCTGATTTAATACGGCTTGTTTTAATGCTCGAAAAACTTTGCCCGGGAATTGGGGACGCCTGTTCTGCGGACGCTTGGTTTGCGGACGCCGGGTTTGAATAAAGATCTCAGACAGATTACTATGGACTTTGTGATGTTGGTGATTTGTATTTGTCTTTGTACGCTTATCTTTGTTACCACTAGAATTATTTTGCAGTGGGCTGATAGAGAGTCTGCAAATCCGGTTAAAGCGGTCCTCAAGGCTTGCATCTTAAGCTTTTTTTAAAAATGGTGGGCAAACGATCATGCGGGTCACCTGATGTTAAGTGATTACCGCCGCCCATGAACATTTCCAGTACGAGGAATTTGTTGATCCGCCTCTTGAAAACCCACATGTTGTAATCTAATGGGAATTCAGCAAGTTTGCTATATAACATTTGCAGGGAAAAGTTTCGCTCGTGATTTAATACGGCTTGTGTTAATGCGCGAAAAACTTCGGCCGGGAAATGCAAACGCTGTTCTGCGGACGCCGGATTTGAATAAAGATCTCAGACAGATTACTACGGACTTTGTGATGTTGAGTGCGCGTCTGGCGCAGTGGTAAGTGCTGTATTAGTGGGAGGTACCGGGTTCGATTCCTGGCAGGGATTTGGAATTTTATAATTTCTAAATTTTTGGTCTGGTCTGGTGGGAGACTTCGGTCGTGGCTAGTTACCACCCTACCGACAAAGCCGCGCCGCCAAGTGATTTAGCGTTCCTGTACAAGAAAACTCCGTTAGTGCGATTATTATCGGTGGTACAATTGTTCGGGACTACGTCATGAAATGTTATCGATTGAACAGCGCCATCTAGTTGCATCTGAGGCAACCGCCACAAACTAAAGTGCGAGATTTAAATTAATTGTTAAATGTAAATTCAGCAATAAAGGCTTTATTTATTTCTGTATTCCTTCTATAATAATCACTACCCCCACAGAAGTAGGTAGTGGTTTATGTATAATTAAAACGAAAATTTCAATAAGTAAATCACAACTGTTTTATTAATTAAGACTTTTGAAATAATTAATAAAACGTGTTACATTCCAATGTCTAGTTTAACAAATACCAATTTAATTCCGTGAATTACAAAGTGAACTTTATGAAAACGGTAAAAAGTATATATTTGTTTAACGGCTCAAATATTCATTTAGCAGTTAGCGTGACTTTCATTTTATACGCTAACTGAAAATGTCAGAGGTATTTATTTTGGGGAATTTAATAGGAGGACATTTTGTTTTGTACGGATTTGCTAATTTGATAACAAATACGTTAAAAGTTTTAAAAAAACCCGGCCAATTGCGAGTCCGTACTACAATCGTATTTTATCGACATTTTGCACGATAAATCAAAAACTATTAGGATGCCTAAAATTGCATGAACATATTTTAATTTTTTTCTTGTGATGAAACCACAAATCCACGGTTTTTAGATTTTCCCCTCATGGGATGTCAAATCGTGACATTTCTCCAAAGTTTGTATTCTAGGTCCATGATCCATACTCAATACGAGAGATAAAATATACGTATGGACTGTAATTAATATCGTAAACCCCAGTCCATTAAATGCGCCAAACAAAAGAAACAACTCGTAAAAGGTCGTCCAATAATGAAATTTAATAAGCCACGCAAACATTGTAAGCCAAATATTGTGTCAGGAAACTCTGAGAAAAACTTCCCCTCGTACTTACTATTAGGGTGTTTACTCACTTCACTTTTCATTCTCTCTCTTCATTGCGAGGAGTGTGTAATGTATTACACTTCTTTTTGTCAGTCAGTCAGGCAGTCGGTCAGTCAGTCTGTGAGCTTTTCCTTGTATATATTTAGACTAGCTTATGCCCGCGCTGCGTCCGCGTGGACTACACAAAATTCGAACCACTATTTTACAAGGAAAAGGTGACTGACTAATCTATCAACGCGCAGCTCAAACTACTGATTGGATCGGACTGAAATTTAGCACGCAGATAGCTATTATGACGTACACATCCGCTAAGAAAGGATTTTTAAAAATGCAATCCCCAAGGAGGTAAAATACGGGTTTGAAATTTGTGTAGTTCACGCGGACGAAGTCTCGAGAAAAAGCTAGTACCTACGTATTATAAAAATAATATGATTGGTCAAAATTTTTTTTCTTTCATCGAACGTGCCTACGCAATAAAATGTACACACTTGTACAGTGTACAGTCTCCTTTCAGTCTACGCGATAAAACATTTCACAGCCACATTTAAAAATACGAAAAAATGCGTAATCCTAAGTATGTACACTCTCGTGGCACTGCAACACTAATTGGATCGCACTGAATAGACCTCACACAGAACTGCTCTGCCTTTTGAAGTGCATTCCAGAATAGTGTCGAGGGTGTGTGATGTAGCTGTGATAAGTGACAACGTATATTAGTCGATTGGGCTGGATTAAGGTCATTGCTCATTAGATCCACCCGGCATCTGAGCTGCGGCGTGATTTGTGTCTAAAACTGAATAATAGCCACCGAGCTCATTTGACATGGGTTGGTTCTCCATTGCTGCTTTATAATAGGAACCTATAGGGTACACCGTAGGAAACCTATACCCTATAAGTTTCCTACGGTGTACCCTATAGGTACCCAATTGTGGTGACCGCCACAGTAGGTATAGGTAGTGGGTCCGCGATGGGTTACGATGATGATGATGATGATGATAATGTGCAACTGATCAAGCGAAAATACTTTCACTAACTGCATTGAACTGAAACAACTAATGAAATCGATCAAATAACAAAAAAGTTATAAGCATTTAAATATTTCTGATTAGACAGAGTTAGCGATACAGCATTTTGACGTCACACCTACTAATGCCATAGTAGCTTCGTGCGGTTTCATACAAATTTTCGTTTTGCGAGAAAGGGATAGAAGACCCTCCCACTCCAAAATTAAAATGCCTGTAACTTTGTAAATCTTTGTTGGATTTTAATTTTTTTTCAGCGTACGTCATTATTTTTATCCTAGTTTATAATAAAGTAATAATATTAAATCAAATTCAAAAGTAGGAAAATACCCAATTATGAAAGTAGCGTCATCAGGATTCTAGATAGACTTAGTAATGTCTTTTGATTGGATAACAGGCGGATATCCGAAAGGTCGTAGGTTCAAATTACACCCGTTTGATAGATGTTACGATCCTACGCATTCCAAGGCAAACTATAATATTATGCTTAGTTAGAAGAGAATGAGTATAGTTTAGGCCATAGTCCACCACGCTGACCAAGTGCCGTTTTTAGGGTTCTGTACCTCAAAACGAAAACGGAACCCTTATAGGATCACTTTGTTGTCTGTCTGTCTGTCTGTCTGTCGGGCTGTCAAGAAACCTACAGGGTACTTCCCGTTGACCTAGAATCATGAAATTTGGCAGGTAGGTAGGTCTTATAGCAGACATTCGGGGAAAAATCTGAAAACCGTGAATTTAGGCCTACATCACACAAAAAAAATTAAATTGTGGTCATGAACTAATCATGAACTAACATGAAATAGTCAAAATATTAGCATCCGCAACAACTCTGGTAAGTATTGCGCTCCATTGTAGGTACAATACAAACAAAAGCGATAAAATCTCAATTCCACAGCGAATATCCTGAAATTATACCACCATTTACTTAGCCAATTAAAATCAATGCAAAGCCCTCGAAACTCATCAAACTAAAAGGGAATTTTAATCAGCCTTAGGCATCTTTGGAGGCTGGAACCGCTGAATACTGACAAAGAATAATAATAATATATCACGAGTCTGTTAGAATTGGAGAATTTTTAAATTTTAATTTCATTTTAGGTTGTTTTGTTCATATAATGTATCGTCATTCCGTCGAAATTGGTAACTGATTTTTTGGCTACTTCTATTTGTCCTACCGAACTGAAATTTTACAAATTCGTGTGGCTTAAATGACAATACTATTATTATGAATCATCATCATGATCAGAGAGGTTTGAAAAATGATTTAGGTAGATTATTGTTATACGATGCGATGCAGTGCGGCCCGCCATAATTTGCGCGAGCTTTTAGAATATTTACTACTTTGTACTTTAAGTTATTTCTTGTTATCATTAGTGATTTTTTGTCACCGTCCATAATATCGGGCCGCCCTAGGCCCGGGCCTACTGGGCCTTAGGGCAAATCCGCCACTGATATTGGTCAAGCTATTGAGGCTATGACATTTGTGAACGCGGCTATAGTTAAAACGGGTCATGTTGCTATCTCTCGTTCAAAGATAAGTTCTTTTGAGCCTTTTTACATTCACGGTATAAAAGATACTAAGAAAAGAATAAAGTAAGTGTTTCAGATAAAGGGAACAAAGAAGGAAATTGAGTGTCAGACAAAAAATAAATGAAGTAAATGAAGTGAAAATTTCCACTTAATCACGTAATTTACGATTGCTGCAAAACCTTGGAAGGACGCTTTAGTACGAATTGAGTTTGCTTTCTCATTTGTTTGATTGAATAAAACCGGCCCAGTGCGAGTCAGCCTCGTGCACTGAGGGTTCCGTACTACAATCGTATTTTATCAACATTTTGCACGATAAATCAAAAACTATTATGCCTAAAAATAAATAAAAATCTGTTTTAACATGTACAAGTAAAGCCCTTTCATATGATACCTCTTTTGGTATAGTAATCTTACTTTGAAAGTTGAAAATAGCAAAATTTGTAGATGAACACATTTTAACTTTTTTCTTATGATGTAATCACGAATTCACGGATTTTAGCCAAATTTCATGATTCTTGGTCAACGGGAAGTACCCTATAGGTTTCTTGACAGACAGTTTTTCCTTTTGAGGTACAGAACCCTAAAAAGTAGTTAACTCTTAAAAGTAAAGTTCTTAAGTCAGACATGAACATGGCAACAAATTTTACTATTCAATTTCACTAATTTGATAACCAGTACCCGTAGTACAAGATTTTACGTCTCACCAAACCAAACCAAATTCGAGAGTCGAAATACTTCCGCGTTACAGTAAACTGGATCTTAAAGACCTTGTTTTAAAGCTCAAGTTTGTCTACACTTCTACAGCCAGCGCTCCAAGCGGAAACATTGCGAAATTAAAATCAGTGGCATTGAATATTTGACTTCAATTCAAGGCGGTTTAGGTCCATTTTACTGTAACGCGGAAGTATTTCGACTCTCGAATTTGGTTTGGTTTGGTGAGACGTAAAATCTTGTACTACGGGTACTGAGGTAAAATAACTCTGAATTGACAGTAGATTCATTGTTGCAGGTAATTTTGATTGACGTTTTCACGCTTAAACCTTAGCTTAGTTCTCGGGCAAACCTAGGGAGCGTCAGTTGTTGCTAGATTAAAATTTCATTTGACGTCGCGTGTCAAATATCAGCGCTCAACGGTACATTAGTGTTGCTGAAACGCTATCAAATTGCAATCTCTCACGAAAAGCGATAGAGATTTCCTTAAAATAATTCCTTCGTAAAATATATCTATCTAGCTGACCCACCCCGGCTTCACTTGAGTGGCTTTTTGAAAATGGGAGAGGGGGTGGAATTTCAAAAAATTCTCAAACGCATATTTCTTCATTTTTGACCGAAGACCAAATACTAATTTTCATGGAGATAACCTGAAAAATGACGGAGTTATATACAATTTTTATAAAAATGGCGAGCGAACGAGCAGACGGGTCACCTGATGTTATGTGACATACCTATACTTGCCCTAGGTATCTATTTAAAACCGTTATAGGTTACATTTATTTCATGAAACAAAGATTTCCCCAGGAGTTTTTAAAAACTTAAATCCCCGCGACGCTTAGCGATAAAATAAAATAAAATATGTTTGTTACTATAACAGAGAACTGAATAAAGCGGTAGTAGTGGTAGAGAATAAAATAAATATAAAAGATAATCTATTTAAGTTTAAGCTAACCCTCTTGAGAAATATAGAAGCCATGTTTTCACAGTCCCTATAAACTGTACTGTGTATTGTTTTTCAGGTTGACGCCCACTTACATGCCTACGTATTATGGAATCTAATCTAATCTAAATCAGTGCTGTCCCACGTCTGGGCAAAGGCCTCCCTCCGATCCTTCCACCATTTCCTATTTCGTGCCTCTTCAGGCCACGTTACTGTAAAGTTATCTAATTCATCACGCCAACGTCGTCTCGGCCGACCACGCTGGCGTTGATGATTCTGGGGCGTCCAAAAAGAAGCAGATTTTGCCCATAACTCATCTGGCATACGGCACACATGACCTGCTCCCATATGAGTAAAGCGGCTGCAAGGCCAACTAGGGCTAGGTACGACAATTAGTGCAACGGGCGGGGTTTGAACCGTCGCGTCGGCCTTTCGGTTTTCAGTCCACTCCTTTACGGGTTGAGCTATTGAGGCTCTATATCAACCCACAGACGTCTACTGCTGGACATAGGTCTCTTTTTAACCGACTTTCTAAAAGGAGGTGGTTCTCAATTCGGCCCGTTTTTTTTATGTATGTACATCGATTTTTTCGAGGTTTCTGGACCGATTTGCAAAAATTTTTTTATAAACAGAAGATGTTTCCGTGGTGGTCCCATAAAAAATTCTGGATCCAACATGACTTCCAATACGTTAACATCAGATATTAGTTTTCTTTCTTTCTATTAATATATAATGAGTAGTGCGCGCCAACCTTTACTCGCTCATACCGGCTCTGAATACAAAACTATTCGGACGCCACACAGGGAGAACTCTTTGAGACAGGGTTTATATTATGAGCTATCTACTTATTAAATCGCTACCAAAATGTATACAGGAAAATTATTTCGTGAGAATATTATATTAAATTCCTGGCGTGTACGTAGGTACGCTACATGAATGTTGGTATGGAATATTAAATTTTATTATACTGTTGAGATTTTTATTTTGGGCATGACGGATGCGTACTATTTATATTACTCACAATATTAAAAGGGAGCAGGTAGTTTTTTTTTTAAGAATATTAGCCATGTTAAATGACTAATGTTCCCCTTTCCTCTCCAACAAAGCGTCAGGCTTGTGCTAGGAGTAGGTACGACAGTAGTGCAACGGGCAGGGTTTGAACCGGCGACCTTTCGGTTTTCAGTCCACTCCTTTACCGGTTGAGCTATTGAGGCTCTAAATATTATTATGATATTATGATAAAGGAGTATTCCCGTCGTTTTGCTAAAAAGCGGGCTAACCCTAAAAATAGTTTATGAGTACCAAAAAACATGGGAATTTAGAAAAGTTTTCTACGTAGGACCCGACTTAAAATTAACTAAAAGCTTTGGTCCTACACGTGGCACTCTTTTAGTAATAAAAGTTTGTGAAAATTCCCACATTTTCTAGCGATAACTCAAAAACCACTTTTTTAAATGCTTTTATTTGCAAAATTACCGATTTTCGGATTTTTTGAGACCTTGTTTCTAGCTTTTCATGATTTTAGGTCAACACAAGAACCTTATAAATTTTATTTGTGTCAAAATATGCGGCAAAATGGGCAAAAATGGTCGTATTAGTAGTTTTGATTGGTTGACTTAGAAGCTTGATTTTATACTCGATGTACCTACTCGATATTAATTTCAACTTGATACCTCTATGCGTTCCTGACGAAGAGGGCCTTGACAGACATTACATTATACAGTACGCCGCAGAAAGTAATGTACATCGACCTTTAGATTTGTAGAGCGTTGTCTCTATCGTTGAGACCGACAAAATGTCATATAGGTATGAGTGACAGAGCCAACGCTCTACAAAGCCGAAATGTCATTCTAAAGGCAAATCAAATCAAATCAAATGGCTTATTCAAAATAAATTACACTTTTTGAAAGTCAGTTGTTACATTTTGTAAGATGATATTATACCTAGTAATTATCAATTTTTACGCGTACTTAAAAACTAAAGTTCGAAAGGCCGATGTAGGTACATTAATTTCTGACGCGTACTGGCAATGCAGAAATCCCATAAGGGATTTTTTTTCTTTTTGAGGTACGGAACCCTAAAAACGATAATCAGCTAGGACGAAAAAGAAGTTTCTATTTGAACAGATAGGTATTAGTTATTTCAATTAAGTACGACGTGAAACGGGTGCCTAATCGGCAGAGTTCTCGCGAACAACCGATGAAACGGCCTTTCTCAATACAAACGTGACAGCCCTAATAGAATATACTGCCCTATAACACCCTATAACATCATATAAGGCTCTCAAGGTTAAAAGGCTTTGCCGTTAATCCGACGCCTATACCAGGGCTGTGCGCCACACCCATTATTCCTTGTTTGCTGACAATCTCGGGCCCAGTTTGGCAAATATTTGATACCAATATGTTATACAAAAAATTTATTTGCTTTTCACTCCTTTAAGACTTGAAGACTCAGATTCAGACAATAATTTTAATCTTGGAAGGGTTTGGGCAAATACATTTGCGAAGCTTCAGGACTTGACCATAAAATATACATATTTTTGAGGGCTAATATATAAAACAGCCCCACCCATTGTCAGCTCACTACTAAATACGGGTCTCCTCTCTGAATAAGAAGGATTTGACTATAGTCCACCAGCCAAGTGCGGATTGGCAGACTTCGCACACCTTTGAGAACATTATGGAAAACTCTCAGGCATGCAGGTTTCTTCACGACGTTTTCCTTCACCGTTAAAGCAAGTGATATTTAATTGTTTAATACACCCGTAACTCCGAAAAGTTAGAGGTGCATGATCGAACAGCGGGCCCGGAAAAGAGACCGTTTTCTAAACCACTGGGCTATCACCGCTATTCCGACTATTATCACTAAAATCTAAGTACTATAAGTCCCGCAAGTTGCTATTGCGATGGAACCATGTCTCATCGAAATGACGTCATTTTGAAGTCAGCCGAAATAAAAATATGCCATCAGCTCGAAACTTCAGTCTAGTGCTGACGTCACTAAAATGGCGGCCACGCGCATTAGCAATTCGCGGGTCTTCTAATTTAAAATTACAACTTTAATCTAAGTTGAAATCGACATAATCAAGTCGTATGCGAAAGAAACGAACATATTTTTTGAACATCTTATTTCTTGCAATAAAAAACATCTCGCTCTCGATATTGCAAACATTAAGATATGAATTCCTAAATCGCAACATCATTTCGCAACTCCCCAACGTGCTGCGAAGCGAAGCACTTTTTGTTGCGATAACAAACACATTATAATACTGAAGGGTAACTTATTGCTTCGGAACGGAGTTATAAAAACATAATGGCACGCGAATTGCTTCTGCCATATTTGGTTCTGATACTTGTTTAAATATTATTTTCTTTCTTTCTTTTACTATAAGTAACAGCAGGCAAAAGGATCAGAAAAAAATTCTTTTATTCTGAAAGGCTGACCAAATCTTTTAGATTTAGATTTATTTATTCATTTGCTTTCATGGTTACATGAAGCCACGTTAGGGCATTGCAAAGTTATGCTAAATATATAATTATTATACAATTACATGCAAGCTACGTGAAATTTTATCAGGTAATTATATAGGGCATTCATTTTGAATCGAAATTATTTTTATTTTATTTATTGATCGCACTAATTTGTTGTAACAAACGTTGTCGTTTGTTATGACAAACTTAACTAATTAGTGAGTAAGAAGAAACTAATTGACATTATAATGTCAATTAGTTTCTTCTTTGTTTATAAGTTATAGTATTAGTTTCTTTTTTCTTTAGTACTCCTTCCTCCTTCACCTTTAGTTCAGTGTGTACACTGTCGTATCGCAAGCCATCGTCAAGTTTGCACCCTTATTTAGTCGAAATTCCACGGCCATACAAAGCTATTTGCCTCCTCGTTTCTAATTCTAACCGCTAGGATATGGAAAGCCCTCTGGCATCAGCTCTTCCCTCCACTTTTAATATAGGCAAGAGTGAATAGCCATCTTCTAGGCAGGTGCGCTCTATCTTAGGCTGTATGATCACTTGCCGGCAGGTCTGATTGCAGCCAAGCGCTAGTCTATAGAAAACAAAAATGTTTCCGTCTGAATTTTCAATTGCCAAATAACTTATTCGAGTGTGTGTGTGTTAAATGTGAACTTGGTACAATCTCGTGTTTAGTACTAAGCTGCAATATTGCAACATGCACAGCTGGCAAATGCAGCGCACTACAAAACATCTGAAGCGAATCGCTTTTACTTGTACCAATACACGAGAAACTTTATACTTAGTTGCGAAAATTTTATTTTGTTTCACGTTCGATGCCGTAAATTTTCACCATATAATATAAGTCAATGGTTTTCACCAAAAAAAGCCAGTAAAGTACGAGTTGGACTCACAATCGAAGGGTTCCGTACCATCGTACAAGAAATAAACCTTTTTAATTTTTTTTAATTTTCATGGCGGCCATTTCAATTTTTTCATTATTTGTGCGAAAATAGAAATACACATTCTGTGTAAGTCTCTACCTGTTACGGTTTACGAAGTATAGCCCACTTACAGATAGACGGATGGACGGACAGCGGAGGCTTAAATTGAGTAGGTGTGTATATCCATCAAAATGCAGAGGCACATGGGAAAGCATTTAGCGGAGTGTTTGCGATTTAGATCGATCCTGGAATTGAATGAAAACCTGTTTTAATGTAGGTAGTGTAGGGTATTATTTTTATTTAAAAATTCGATCATGGGATGAAAAGTATTATTTACCTAGTCAGATAATCCATACTTAATATTGTACCTAATTCAAAAGTGTGTCTGTCTCTCTGTCAGCTAGCTTTTCACGACCTTAATATGATTAACTGATTTTGACGAAATTTGCTACAGAGATAGCTTGCATCCCGGGGAAGGATATAGGCTACTTTTTGTCCCGGAAAATCAAGAAGTTCCCTAGATCATTCAGTCAGTCAGAACAAGTCTTATTTTATATGTTTAGATGTTTCTAGTTCCAAGTTATTCTTACATAGGTAGGTATTACTTAACGTGAATTGGATTCACGTATTCTTAACGCGTTTCATGGATTGCGAGTTTGTTCGGAAAACTCGTGTAAAACTTTTGTTCGAACTTTTAGCGCCTTTCTTGATTGGGGATTGTGTCAGAGAGTTTTAGTGCTTCTCCTTTCAAATACTCGTAATATACAGTCATCATCATCATCATCATGATCAACCCATCGCCGGCTCACTACAGAGCACGGGTCTCCTCTCAGAGTAAGAAGGGTTTTGGCCATAGTTTACCACGCTGGCCAAGTGCAGATTGGCAGACTTCACACACCTTTGAGAACATTATGGAGAACTCTCAGGCATGCAGGTTTCCTCACGATGTTTTCCTTCACCATTAAAGCAAGTGATATTTAATTAATTAAAACGCACATAACTCCGAAAAGTCAGAGGTGCGTGCCCGGGATCGAACCCCCGACCTCCGATTAGAAGTCGGGCGTCCTTACCACTAGGCTATCACAGCTTTTTATAATTTTAATATACTGTACGAGGTAGAAAATAATGTACATCGACCTTTAGAATGAGATTTCGGCTTTTTAGAGCGTTGTCTCTGCCACTCATATCTATGTGACGTTTTGTCGGTCTCCACGACAGAGACAACGCTCTACAAACAGCTATCTCTTTCCAAAGGTCGATGTACATTATTTTCTGCCGCGTACTGTACAGGCTTAGGTAAGTTCTTCTATCGGACCGTACGACTCTACCTACCTACGACGAAAATAGGTGACTTAACATTTTATAGTCGAAAATAGCAATCGCTTCATATTCAAGTACTTGCTGAGACACCTATCTTTTTAAAACAATTGCACAAAAGCACGATTTCTTTTACATTCTTTGTCAAAGATTCACAATCGGTTGCTCAAAAGACCGTTCGCCAACGTTAAAATGAAATTGCAAAATAGAGACTATTGTTAAGAAAAGCTTTCGTCTTCTTTAAATTCCTTTCTTAAGGCTTTCTCTCTGTAAGTAGGCAAGCAGCTTAGTCGTTAGGCTTAAGAGAGGTTATATTTTAATGTAGATGTACATACCACCATTAATTAACGTTGTGAGTGTAATTTTGCCGGACAGCTCGTGAAGTTCCAGCGAAAAGAACAAGAAAGAGGATAGTTCGCTACTGCCTATGACAGCTCGGCTCGAACTTCATCTCTCGCAGCACCGCAGTCCTGTCGTAACCACGACGCGTGCAATTGGGTTGAAATATCGACAAAACATCAAATTAATCGTGGTATGTACCCGTTATCTACATTAAAATAATATGTCGTTGAACCACTAAATAAGCTTAAAATCATTAGTTTAAGAGAGGTTTTCCAGGCGCCTCCTCAGCACTCTTTATACAAACGTAATGTTGTTCTCATTTGAATATTAACCAATCAAACTCAACGTTCTAGAAACAAATATTCGTGTCTATGGTTTGCCAGATTTTCGTGGAAATATGTACCTAAGTAGTTTCAAAGTTACACGGGCTAAAAGATTATAAGAGCACTAGCTCAAGCGTGGGAAGCGCCGGGATGACCAACCCTTTGATATAAAGTGTTGTGTGGCAACTACCAAAATAAACGTTTTTTCTTTCTTTCTAATGCAAATCTTTATGTTAAAATCTTTGGGATCGTGTAACTTTTATACACATTTTTACAATAATCTTGCAAACCACTTGTTTTCTCTGTGTAGACAAATTTTCATTGAGTTCGATTGGTTAGTACTCAAATAAGAACCAAACTACGTTTGTTTGGAGCGCGTGATACTCGAAATCTTTCAACGTGGTCGAGATCTGTAAACCTTACTAAGCCTATAGAACCTTATTAAAACCATTTTATTTCAGTCACCACCATAAAGAACATAAAGAAACCATGAAACTGCTCCACACATTTTATTTCCTCAAGACGTAATTTGCGCATTTCTCGCCGGGCTCGTGTCTTTAATCTGTCAGCATCCAGGCTACATATCTACGTCTGGACTTAATGAAATACCGCGTCCTCTTTCAATTTATACTCTCCATAAAGGACTCAACGTGACATCTTGCGCTTTTTATGTCCTTTTTAGGAACGAGAGGTGCTAACGGGATCCTATTATTAAGCCGCTGCTTTCCGCCCGTCTGTATGCCCCTCTGTCTGTCCGCGGGCTGTATCTTATGAACCGTAATAGGCAGAGAGTTGAAATTTTCTAGACTGTGTATTTCTTTTGCTGCTCTAACATTAATTCAGTCCACAGCCTTGTTTCGTAGTCATGATTCTTCTTTCTTTATGCATGGTGTAGCAGTTTTAATGCCCCATGAACTAATCTGTTTCTTTGCGGTATCGTTAACGTTACTTTACTTGACGGCACGACTTTGCCTCGGCTGAAGTCTTCTACAGGTCTCCTGACAACTACAGATTCAGTCTCTCAGTATTGTCCATTCCATTATAATCCGGGTATCTTTAAAACAAGAGTGAATAGGCACCTTCTAGGCAAACGTCACTTCCCATCAGGTGTGATCGTGGTCAAGCGTGCGCCTATAACAAATAAAAAAAAATAAAAAAAAAAAAAAAACATCGTAAGTTGACGCGTGAGTAATATGTTGGCACTATTGGTTGTTTGTTCTATTCCGTAGAACTCAGGGTTTATTATTGTGTGATTTTCCATGGAAAAATCGAGACAATATCGATTTCCAAAAATCTCTTAAGACGTGCGAAGCTACCTGGTAAGTTAAAATTACTACCTGTTTATAATAATATCTTCGAATAAAGCGAGAGAAATATAATTGTGTGATTTGCAATGGTGCCAACATATCACGCGTGAAGTTACGATGAATGGGCTATTTCCTATAACGTATTTTGAGGCAGCAAATGGCGGTTATCAATTATGCATCAACAGTTGCCATTCTTTCCAGACGTAATAGTACAGATCCTCCTAAAGTAGGTACATAAGTACCTAACTAGAACAGAGAACTAAGCGTCAGAGGTGCAACCACTTCTAACTTTTTGGAATTATGGGCGTTTTAAGAATTTAAATATGAACTGCTGTGAACGAAAACATCGTGAGGAACCGTGCACACCTGAGAGTTCTCACGACTTTCTTTCGGGTGGATATATTTTTTAAATTCCGATGTGAACTCTTTGAGTTTTAGATACAAGCTATCTCTGTGTAGGTATCTGTTTGTTTGTCTATATGTCTAGGTGCCAAATTTCGCGCCGTGAAAAGCTAGCAGACAGACAGACGGACAGACAAATGGGCATACAGACACACTATCGTGTATTTATTTATAGTATTAGTATGGATAAAATCTGCCTTGACTTCCGTAACCAAAATTCTGCCACGAGGACTTTCAACTACTTAACCGCCAACAACAGTATAACTTGAACATAATAAAGATTGGTTATGGCAAGGCGGTAGCAATTAACTGCCAAGTAATAAGTCTTTGCCACCAGCGTTGACGGCGACTGGCCGACTAGTGCAAGCATTGTTGCTAATACATAATCGATGCGAGTGTGCCCGCAAGGCTTCAATTTATTTGCTGATAACATTTTCCCACTTACGAATGGGTCACGTAAAGAACGAATTGTCCTAAATATAACTACTGTGAATGTAAATTAAAGTGGTGACAGCCCTGGTGTTCAGATGTCGTCGGTCTCCTGGTCCGGGGTCCGGGGTTCAAAAGTAAAGTCAAAGTCAAAGTTCGATCCCGGGCCCCATTAACTTTTCGGAGTTATTTGTGCGCTTTAAGCAATCCATATCCATACTAATATTATAAATGCAAAGTGTGTCTGTCTGTCTATCTGTCTGCTAGCTTTTACGGCCCAACTTTTTGATAAATTTTTGGTACCGAGTTAGCTTACATTTTTTTCCCGAAAAATGAAAGTTTCCCAGGGATTTTTAAAGATAGCTAGATACTGTCTAACCGATTTATATGAAATTGGGAACAGAGGAAGCTTGCATCCCGGAAATTGATATAGGCAACATTTTATCCCGGAAAATCAAAAAGTTCCTGCGGGATTTTCAAAAACCTAAATCCACGCGGACGAAGTCGCGGGCATCTTATAGTGGTATATAACATACAATTACTTTTACACGGTGAAGGAAAACATTGTGAGGAAACCTGCATTCCCGAAAGTTGTCCCTACTCCCTAATGTGCTTAAAGGTATGTGAAGTTTGCCAATCCGCTCTTGGGCAATGTGGTAGACTATGACCAAACCCTTTTTACGGGTCCGTACCTCAAAAGAAAAAAGGATTATAGGATCACTTCGTTGTTTGTCTGTCCGTCTGTCCGTCGTGGCTGTCGAGAAAACCTATACTTTGCGTTGACCTAGAATCATGAAATTTGGTGTAGGTAGGTCTTACTTATAGCACAAGTAAAATAGAACTAAAATGTACCAGATCCTACTTTAAAGAGAAATTTATCCCGGGTGAATACAAAATACATCTGTATCATTGTAGAATGTTATTGGATGCATTTATGATACTGAAAATATATTTAGTGAGTACGAATGCGATAAAAATTTATGACAATATATTATGCGAACATTTGTACCATACGGTAACGAGTTATAACATTAGGGGATCTTTATTTATGTCATGTTATTTTTTTTTATTCGTTATGGTAAGACACGACGTCGAGCTAGGCGCGATTTCATATAAAATTTTTTGCCTGGCAAGTGACAATAGATTGAAAAGCAACCCTGAAAGGGTCGAGCAGAGATTACCTACCCCTACATACATTGATGGTCGAGAAGTTTGGTTGTACTTACTTAAGCGCCCATTACATTATCCAATTTGCAGAGCGCTAGATGAGTTAGCGTGCTAAATTTGTATAGTGTACGAGTAAAGGCAGTTAGACAGCTAGTGACAAAATCTAGTGCGATCGCATGGACTCTGCTGCGCTAGCTCATCTCGTATGTACTAGCTAGCGCACTAAATTTCATGATGTAAAGCGTTCTAGCGTGCTAAACACTAGCTATGCTCCGTCAGTCAGTCAGTCGGCGCGTTATATATGGTGTGATCAATGTCAGTAGTTATTCAAACTGTGAAGGTCCCAATCTTAAAAAATTTCTAAAATCAAATGGCTCCAGTACATTTAAAATGTTCATATTTGACAATTTTTTTCTCGGCAATAAAATATTCCTTGACCCAACATTTTCTACTTTTTTTTACTAATTATCATTAAACTCGACACCATTGTTAAAGCAATGCCAACTTTCTGGTGTTTTGATGGTGCCATATTCGTTAAGCGCTCTTCGAAAGATGAGGTTTGGACGACGGTCACGACCACTACTACTACAATGAAAGGAAGTTAAAATAACTAGCTTTGCTAGCTAGTTTAGTGTAATGAGTGAGCTCTTTTTAAATCGCGCTGCAGCACTAGATCTAGCGCTCTGCAAATTGGATAATGTAATGGGCGTTTTACATATGCCTTTAGAAAATCTAGTAAAAATACATGAAAAGCCATGATAAAGTTCATGCAGTTACGTCAGGTATGGTCAACACTTATATTTTTACTTCAAAGACCGCTAAAATCATTCCGTATGGTTTCATCGAAGCCCCAAAAGGTACGATTATCCACGCCCGAGCGGTTCCGACCTTCTTTATAATATAACAACTTAATCTAGGAATTTCGGTCATCTTTGCCACCTTAAGCGCCTTACTATGATCGTTGATCAAAAGGAAACCATTTTAGGTGTCAGGATTTACCGCTGTATATTTTACCTGTTCCACTTTTTCGTAAACGATATATAGGTTTGGTAATAGAGAAAGGTTGTGCTCGTTTTAGGGTTCCATAGTAAACAAGAAACCCTTCTTCAGTCTGGTTGTTTGTCTGTCACAGTCATTTAAAAAATTAAAGCGCTTTAAAGTTGAAATTGAGCAGTTATAAAAAACGGTTACCGTTCGCGCAATACAGAGACATGTTTAAACTTGAAAAAATTTTTTTTTGAATAGGTAAGTATCCTGAAAAAACATTTTGTCCTAAAAATCTGAAGGTGCAAATGAGAGAGCCAAAAAAATTGGTTTAACCTCGAGGGACATTTAGTCAAATAGGTATTTTAGTTTTTGGAATGAAATACTGTGTACGAAATAATGACTGTCAAACTTTTTATCAGTTAACGACTATACGGAACCGTGACTTATGGGTGTTTTGATACGCACTTGTCCAGTTTTTTTAAGGGAACTATAAATCACGTTCTAGTGGAGTTCCCTCTACCCTTTCCTGTTCCCTGGGGTAAAGAGGTACATATTACAATATTTTTTATTTATTTTGGCAAAAAGCTGTGATAGCCTAGTGGGTAAGACTTCGGCCTTCTATTCGGGGAGTTCGGGGTCCGATTTCAATTTAATTAATTTTGATTTAAAACAACTTTATTGTTACTAGAATAACAGAGAGTAAGAATTACAGAATACACTTAAAAAACAAAGGGCGACCTTGTCACTAAAGTGATCTCAACCTTTTGGAGTTAAATGCTTGTATAAATGGTGACGACACGTGCATACATAGTATTTTCATAGATGTGTGGAGTCTGCCAATCCGCAACAATGGGTATTTGACTACATCAAAAATAAATTATTTCTCAGTGGTTATTAAATAGAAGGTCTTCTAAAATACGTAAAATTCACGTCCTTTGTTAGTTTTAAGTGTAATATTCATTTTAAATTATCGATTAAAATAGAAAAGTACTACATTATGATGTGACGTCACATTCCAGTATTTCATAGAATATCGCATACTAAGTGTGCGTTTTGACGTTTGATAAAAAGTTACTGATTTGACTAGTTGTCAAATACCGTATTGGCCAGCGTGGACCCTTTTCTTCCTGAGAGACCGGGCCGGCGATATTAATAGTGGGCTGGCGACAGCTCGAAATAATGATAATGGTGATAATGTGATATGATAATGTATTCAGAAGTTAGATCAGGCTTAGCTATATGTTTTACGTATAGAAAAAAAATTTATAGCTAGGTTTTTAATAAAAAAATATCTAGTTACCAATATAATGTTGTCGTCCCATTTATATGATCGGGCGGAGTTTGCTGGCTTATTGGTATTCCTGCCTCCTGGAGCCGATGCCATAATGAAATTCAATTTAGACTTAACAACTTTGAGCGCAATTTTATGTAACTTACGGACTTTATTGCGGAAATGAGATTGTCTCCTTTCAGAGAGAGTTTAGTGAGCGCGCCGCATATTATATTAAAGGAGATGAGTGAGTGAGTGAGTGGTATTTCGCTTATATATATATATATATATATATATATATATATATATATATATATATATATATATATAAGCGAAATACCACTCACTCACTACATACTACACTACATATATATATATATATATATATATATATATAGATTACCACAAGCGGTCACCACACAAAACCCATTAAAAACTTTGTGTTTTAACGCTTCACAGAGTGGAAAACATTTAGACCCAAAAATACACAATTTTAAGCTTGGTTGAAAACGCAATTTTCAGCTCGACTGTATCGTTCCATCAACAATCTGCAATCTAAATGTTGTTAGGAGACGTAACATATTATACTTATCTATTACTAGCTTATGCTCGCGACTTCGTCCGCGTGGACTACACAAATTTCAACCCCCTATTTCATCCTCTTAGGGATTGAATTTTCAAAAATCCTTTCTTAGCGGATACCTACATCATAATAGCTATCTGCATGCCAAATTTCAGCCTGATCCGTCCAGTAGTTTGAGCTGTGCGTTGATAGATCAGCCAGTCAGTCGGTCAGTCAGTCAGTCACCTTTTCCTTTTATTGTATTTAGACTACATCCTATTACCGAGCTCTTATTACTTGTTGTATCTGTGACAGCCACATTAACATATTAATACTTGATGCTGTCCACTTCCAACATCAAAATTCACTTTCCATCAGGTGTGACTGTGGTCAAGCGTTTGCACTTTGCATGTAATGATTTAAAAAAAAATATTAATGATGCTGTCACACTCTATTCATTAGAAGTTTCATTCAAGTTTAGTAGAAACGGGGAGTTAGTTCATTGTGGTAGTAGGTACCTTTTACATATCTACAAACTATGACATATCCTTGGACTCAAATACGAGGCTGGCTCGCTAAATAAATAACAGATCCATCGTAGAGTTACCGCTGTACAGTAACTGAAACCCGACTAGTTGGCATTCTAAAGGTTAGGGAAACCACACAATGTCACGGTGATTATAGAATGCTCTGGAAACGGCAATATTAAATAAACCTACTTTATATAATTATATAATGGACTTTTGCCTGCTTAGCGGATGAAATTAGATATATCACTTATGTGAGGACTTAATAATGATAATATTATAATACTATAAAAACGGTGATAGTAGTTAAAACTTTGGTTTAGCGTAAGTAAGGATGTGTGTGGTTTTGCGTAGTTGAAAGAAAGAAAGAAAAGACGTTTATTTACATAACTGTGCCACACATCACATCTTTAAACTTAGAGCCAGTTCCGGCGCTTCTTCCACCTGAGAACAAGCAAAAGAAGCGCCGGAACAAACTGTCATGCTGTCATGTAATTGCTTGCTTGCTGGCTGGCTTTTCCTGCATGTTTAGCAGTGGAAGAGCGGGTGCCTATCGCATGCTGAATGTTGCACCAGCTTTTAATTCCTTGTACATATCATGGACTTCCGCAAAGTAATACCTGCATCTCTACAATCGCATCAATCAATCAATCAATCAATCAGCCTATTACGGACATAGGCCTTCCCAAGAGCGCGCCACCACACACGATCCTCTGCCTTCCTCATCCACCCACTCCCCGCTACTTTCATAAGGTCGTCAGTCCAGCTGGTGGGAAGTCATCCCACACTGCGCTTGCCAATACGCGATCTCCACTCCAGACCACATCTGCCCCAGCGGCCATCAGTTCTGTGGCAGACGTGGCCTGCCCACTACCACTTCAGCTGGCTAATTCGTTAAGCTATGTAGGTCACTCTGGTTCTCCTACGGATTTCCTCGTTACGGATCGTATACAATCGCATACCTGCGTAATAGTATTTCTCTAAAAAAACATTTATGATGATATTAAAGACCAAGATATCAGACTCAGAAAGCTTCCGAAGTAATCTAAAAATAAAGATCACAAGGAGCTCTCAACGACCTCGAAAAAAGGATGAGAACTCTTGATGTGCAAGATACAATACCTCCTTTTAAATATAAAGTAACGTTTGGTTCCGATTTTATGAGTACAGTGTAAGATTAATTAGGTACTAGCTATAATATTAGAAAGAAACTTTCCAGTATTGGAGGAGGCTTTTACCGCATAAGGCGGTCCTTACATGAAAGACAGAGATATATATCGATGCAAAAATCACGTCAATCCGTTGCGACGTGATTAAAGAATAAAAGATATTCTTTCGAATTTTTATTATTAAGTAGGGAATAGGGGTATACTTTTTAGCTGTGATAGCTTAGTGGTTAGGACGTCCGCCTTCTAATCGGAGGTCGGAGGTTCGATGCCGGGCACCTCTAACTTTTCGGATTTATGTGCCTTTTAAATAATTAAATTTCACTTGTTTTAACGGTGATGGAAAACATCGTGAGGAAACCTGCATGCCTGAGAGTTCTCCATAATGTTCTCAAAGGTGTGTGATGTCTACCGATCCGTACATGGCCAGCGTGGTAGACTATGGCCAAAACCCTTCTCACTCTGAGAGGAGACCAGTGATCCGTAGTGAGCCGGCGATGAGTTGATCATGATGATGATGATGATGTACTTATTAGAGTAGGTATGTAGGTATTAAGTTGAAACAAGTAAGTAAAAACTGTATAGAACACACACAATATAAAGTAATTTTCCAGTAGAAGCGTTATTTGTTTTTGCGAACTGAGTCGACGGCAAATAAGTACGAGTACATTTTCCAAACGTCAATTAAAATGAACGATGATTAACGCTTTTCACACACGACCCAACATAGTTGGAGCCAACCCCCGACAAAACCAGATGAAAATAATAACGACGATTCAAACATTCGTCGTCTTTCTCTAAACAAGATTTAGAGTATCTGCATCTTTTTCTTTTAAATGGTGCCTTTAGATATCTACTATTAGCTGTGTATTCCGTGATATTTCTAAAAAGGACGGGAAATGAATATTAAATTAAAGACTCTTAATTAGTTCTACTCTGTTTTAAACACTATGCTTAAGACTGGCACCTAAAGTCACGAGGTTAGACAGTCTTCAATTTTATTAAAAGTTTGTCTGCCCTTTTCTTATTACATTGGTAAGAAGAAGATGCAAATATTCTTAAATTTTGTTGCTATCAGAATGTACTTACGGTAATTTTAAATGTTCTGTAGCCTTGGGCATTTGAAATTAGCTTAATGTCTTGGTCAAATTGGTGATGCCAACGAAGTCGGATCGTCTGTTTATTTAAAAAACCGATTTACTATATTATCCCAAAGCTTGATAAATGACTTCAGCTCATACGTTGCGTACTCAGAAATTTCGATTTTTCACTGGAGGAAACTTACAAAGTCATGTGAAAATAATTTCAGGTTTTCCAAGGGAAATAATTGAGTAATGTTAGACATTTGGAAACGATATTATGAACGGTTATCCTTATGGTTTCGCAATAAGTACAATAATATTTATGCTGTGAGTCCCTATAGAGATTTTACCAAAAAACTCAGTATGTGCAGAACTTAGGTAGGAAGGTAACTGAAATCTATAATTTGATCGTAAGTCCTGTCTTCCCCGATGAGTTGACTATCCATGATTTCCACGTTTTTATTTCAGGTATTTCAGGAGATAGGATACGTTGACGACCTCCCTGGCGCAGTTGTGAGCACTGTGGTCTTATAAGTGGGATGCCCGACGTTCGATTCCTGGCAGGGGCAATTTGGGAATTTATAATTTCTAAATCGTCTCTAGTCTGGTCTGGTGGGGTGGGAGGGTAGGGGTACCTAACCGTACCGACCGGCAAGAACGATGCCGCCAAGCCATGTGTTCCTGTACGATGCCGAATAGAAACCGATATTGTGTGGGTTTAATAAAACTGCCATACCCCTTCCAAATTAGCCCACTTCCATCTTAAACTGCATCATAATTTACCACCAGGTGGGATTTTAGTAAAGGGCTAATTAGTTGGAATAAAAATAAATAAAAAACATGTTCGACGAGCAAGCTTGTTGCGTCCATACATTTGAAACAGCTTTAATGAGAATATGGTCAAGCAAACACACTCCTAGTTCTATGGAAAGAGATCCCAATGTCAGGAGATATCTACCAGAGTATTTTCATTAAAAAAACTTGCAAAACAAATTACTTTCAAAACTTATTATTAGCACCACGGGCGCACAAAATTGACCGGGCCTCAGTTTTCCATTTAATGAAATTTGCGAAAACTTGTTGGCTAATAAATATTTATGTTTTAATAGGTATAATTTTTTTAACGTCGCCAGAATATTGAGCGGAAAAATTTACATGAAAAGATACTTACCTACTAAGCGTAGCTAAGTAAATTTAATTTGAAAATTTAAGATTTATCAAGTAAAGTTGAGGAACTGGAGAAAAAACGGTGTACATAAGGTTTACATACACGTCTCATCAATTTTTTTTTCTTTAATCAGGACGTCTTTGTCCCATTTCCAAGCAAAACGGCTTAAAACTATACTGGAATTGAGTCCAAAGTTCAGAATTTCGATCACTGAACACGAACTCGAACTCATTTGCAAGCAAAATGGCCTAAAACTGTACTAAAATTGAGTCCAACGTTCGATCAAAACGGTAAAGTTTCAGCATCTTTCATTTAGTTTATTAGCTGCCATTACTGGCCATTTTGTTGGCCAGCTCTAAGTTAATAGGAAATTCAATCAAACAGAAAGTTCGTGACAGAAAATTCAGTACCTATTGGTATTTAAAAGCTTACTTTACTAATTGAAAAATTTAATAGTACTCACTCAGTTTCGTTGTTCTCGAAAACGACGTGATCTTGCACGGTCTCATACTGAGCACCACCTTTGGCAGTGCCGTCTTCCGTCCAATACGGAATGCGCACCTTCCCTCGAGCACCAGCCGTCCGCACCACTCGCAGATCGTAAGTCCCAACCGACTCAGTCAACTCGAAGTCCCTCTGAGGAAACGAGAACACTCCGGAATGATCATCGTCCAGTATCACAACTGTTGCTGTGGACGGTGACGCCAAACAAGCACCTTTTGGTGAACTCAAACGCACGAAAAAATGCTCGTCCTCCTCAAATACGTCATCATCGATCACTTGGACGGTAAACTTCTTCTCCGTCTCCCCACTACCGAAGGTAAGAGAACCTTGAGCTGCAACGTAATCCGATCCAGCTTCCGCCGTCCCGTCTTCTGTGGTGTACTGCACGGTTACTTCCCCGTTTAAATTCCCCCGGCGGACCACTCTCACTTCGAACGACCCACAATTCTCCATCACAGTGTAGTGGTCAGGATCGAAACGGACATTAGGACCTTTGGGCTCAGCGACAATAGAAGCCGATTCTCGTCTCTGTAACTCCGCTTTAACTTCACTCAAATCGCTCTGGGCTCGCTCATGTATTTTTCGAGTAAAATCTCCTCCACCTATCATTTTTCGTGTTGCTGATACTCTGTAAAAAGCGCGTGACTTTGGCCCACGAGCCATCAATGTTTCAAGCGCCATTCTCTCCACTGTTTCTAGATCTTCCTCAGGATGTTGTCTTTTTAATTCACGTAAAACTGAGATGTACTCTTTGCGAGACTTCTCCAACTCTCGGCCCTCCTCATCGTCGGATGCAAACTCGTCGGCGTTCGGCTTCAATGCCATTTCAACTGAACCATCACCTTCAGCCTCCACAATTACACCACGCTCGTTAACTCGATAACCTTTCTTCAAATATTTGTAAACTAAAAGCCTTCGATCCGCAATATACGCCGTCAACACCGTGGCAGGGAAGAACAAGAACGTGACAGCGCCCTCCCAAACTTCCACTTCACTGGGCGATATCACTGCTAGTATAAGATAGAGCCATACATACGCGAATACTGACCAAGTTGCGGTGACTAGAAATACTCTTAAATGCTTAATCTTTCGCACTTCTCCGTCAGGTATCACTGCAACACATATTGCGATGATCACAAACAAATTGTATGCGGCCGATCCGACGATGGTACCGGGTCCTAACTCTCCAGCTTCGAAGTTTTTGCCGGCGATTTCGATGACCGATAGCAATATTTCCGGGGCACTGGATCCGAGGGCCATGAGCGTCAAGTTGGCTACGGTCTCGTTCCATACTCGCACGACTATGATGTGCTCGCTGCCGTTGCGTCGCACGCGCACCTCCTTCTCCCTGGACGTGATCACTTCTATCGCGGCCATGAACCTGTCGGAGACGATGGAGACTCCGATGAAGAGGTACATGAGCGTGACGAAGTAGACGATCCCGCGGATGGCGATGTGGAACGTGGGCACGTCCTCGAGCGGCAGCCAGACGGGCAGCACGAGCCCTTCCTCGCACTTGAGCACGTGCGTGGGGGTGAGGTTGTGCGCGGCGAGGCGCGCGGCGGGCTCGGCGCGCGCCACCACGCAGCATGCCGCGAGCGCGGCGAGCGCGGGCCGCATGCCCTCTACCTGGCGCGTGCCATGTGTGCGACCGGCGCTGCCAAAGGCCGGCGCCCGACTGAGCGTCGCGACGCCTCGTCCCCCCTCGCAAAGGCTTCAAAGCCGCTGCGGATCAGTCCTTGCACGTACCTCTGATCGAGTTTTATTGGCGTCGTGGGTCATAAAGTTGGGCGGGCGGCAACGAGAAACTTATTAACGCCCCACCGAGTTATTAAACTTTTGAGTTGGGTGTGCGTATGTTTACTTTAAATCTAAGCAACTAGGGATTTGGGACCTTTCCTAGTAACCACATTTCGAGGGCTCTCGGTAGGTAGGAACGTGCCAATAAAGGCAACTTTATATTTGTATGGGTCACGCAAAGTAGCATGCAAGGTTTCTTGTAATTTATCACTCGCGCCGCTGAAAAGTACCTAATCACTTTGAATCAATAAACAATTCGGGTCATGAATCATACACGTTCATTTGCGTATTAAATAGATCGATTCAAAATTAAAGTTAGTTTTAGGTGAACTGAGTGGATATTAAAAGTTATAGACGTTACCATATCATTAACTTATTTTTTTATATATTTTATCTAATAGGTACCTACCTACGTATATTTGTAAGGATACAATTTTTTTAGTTAATCATTTTTACTATTACCAACCCTAGCTGATTCTCGTGATTTCGTCCTCGTAGATCTAGGTTTTCCCGTTTGAATTTCTCAAAATCTCTTAATGCTTTTCCTACCTACTATAGAAAAAACTCCCGGGGCAAACGGCGATTTGATCCCAAGCACCTCTAACTTTTCGGAGTTATGTGCGTTTTAAGCAATTATATCACTTGATTTAACTGTGAAGGAAGACATCGTTGAGGAAACCTGCATGCCTAAGAGTTCTCCATAATGTTCTCAAAGGTATGTGAAGTGTACCAATCCGCACATGGCCAGCGTGGTAGACTATGGCCAAACCCTTCTCTGAGAGGAGACCCGTGCTCTGTAGTGAGCCGGCGATGGGTTGATCATGATGGTGATGATAGAAGACGGTCTTCTACAGTTTTTACATACTTAGTCTTTAACAGTTATAACATTTCATAATAACAAGTTAACAATATTAGATCATCATGTTTCTCTGAGCATAGTAATATTATAACAAAAGGAAAACTAATGTTAAATGTTGTATGAAGTCACCATTGTTAGGAACAATGGTGTTTGTTACATTAATAGTTATGTTTTACAAACGTTAACAATACTAAGAATACAACAATAAGATATATAAATAATTCCGTCTTTACCAGGGATGTTACGGAAGTGGTTATATCGGAACCGATATAACCACTTCCACTTCGAGTTTTTAATTTGGTTATATCAAAACCGGAACCAGAATCGGAGACAGAGGTAGAAAAGAGATATTGTGTTAAGGGCAGGTCTATGAAAGAAAGTGGTATTTCATTCCTTAAAACGCACATAACTCCGCAAAGTTAGAGGTGCATGCCCGGGATCGAACCCCCAACTTCCCATTAGAACGCAGACGTCTTAACCACTAGGCTATCACAGCTATAAAGCCAGCTTTATGTACTTACCTTTAATTTTTTTTAACTAACACGACAGCCATTTTTAATTTTTTTTAATTTATTATTGTTGCGGCAATAGGAATATTCTGTGAAAATTTTAACTCTCTCCCTATTACGGTTCATGCGATATATACCTCTGACAGACAGACTTACGGACGGACGGCCGGACGGACAGCGGAGGCTTAGTAAATAGTGCATCCCCTTGGCACCCTTCGGGTACAGACCCCTAAAAATATGAAAGCAACATAATACCTGAAGAAATAATAAAAAACGAAGATTCCCCCATCAAAATGATAATAAATTGAAAAATTAATATGAGCGGCAGTGCCGTTTTTTGATCCTCGTCATTTTTCAAGCGACTGAATCATTATTCATCTAAACAATATCCGGTACGGAATGAATTGGGAAAAGTCCATTTTACGAAACGCTTGCCTGTCCAAGCTCGAGACCAATTATAAGTCCTGCCAATTGCTATTGCGCTGGAACCATGTCTCATTAACATTGAAATGACGTCATTTTGACGTCAGCTGAAATAAAAATATACCATCAGCTCGAAACTTCAGTCTAGTGCGTGTTTGATAAATCATGTATACCGGATTATACAAATTGGCGATAACATAATATTATACACTGCGCTCCTTTATTGTCCAAAAACCAAATATCAAGCTTAGCACCACGTAGCACCTTTGTAGTACCACGTATCACCTTTGTAGCACCACGTAGCACCTTTGTAGCACCACGTAGCACATATGTAGCACCACGCAGCAAGATAGTAGCACCACGTAGCAGAATTGTAGCACCTTTATAGCACCACGTAGCACCTTTGTTGCATCACGTAGCACCTTTGTAACACCACATAGCACCCTACATAATTATGCAAAATAGTTACCCAATGATCTCATAAAACCGTGTTTGGTAGATTTTTGACTAGATTTTAGAGATCCCTACCTGAAGAGTGTCAACGCCCAACGGGACCTTATTACTAAGCCTCTGCTGTCCGTCTTTCTGTCCATTCATCTGTCTGTCTGTCAGCGGTCTGTATCTCATGTCGCGTAGATAGGTAGAGAGTTGAAACAACAAATAATAAAAAATTGTAAATGGCCTACAAATTAAGAAAATTTAAAAACTACATAGTGCAATATCCTATACGGAATCCTTCGTGTGCGAGTCCGAGTCGCACTTGACCGATTTTATGTGATATCCTTCAAAACACGGCAAAGAATTTACTTTACGTAACTGTACTTCCCTATGGACTTCTCACTTTAACATCGATCGGTTTTCGGTAATTCAGTTTTAGAAACTTTCTGGTGATATATTGCTATTCGGTATTACTCGCGGGAATATGGCGAGAAGGTTGTGTAAATTCTCACCTAAATACGGGGTACTTTTAGCGCGAAAACCATTAAATATTGATACTTGTTAGAGATGCGCAGTATTGCTACTTTTAAATCATTTTCATTTGGTGAAATATTTTTTTTCCTTTAGTGATTTCACAGGCTATTCACAGAAAGTGATTTTACAAATTTCACACTTCATACGTCTTAGCTCAGGACGATGACTATGTGCGTGCGAAATTTAGAAAAGAGACCGTCTGCTCGATTGCGGTAGAATGACAGCTACAATGTCACGATCACAATCACCTCTGATTGGTTGACACTCGCTCACTATTGGCTACAATGCCTTGTTGCAACAAGAATCGCACAAATTCAGCCAATCACAACAATTGAGATTGTAATAATGGTTGATGCAGGTATTACGAAATCGACCTACAGGATTAAGTAAATGTAAGTAGTAATTTAACTTTTGGAGATTTTAATAATTTTATACATGCTACTTTAAGTAAGGTACCTAGTTAGAGCTATATACAAATTTTAACAGGATTTTTCACATGCTAAATGGTCCATCTCTAATGCCTATAATAACCACTGGAGTCATAAATTTGACTGCAAAATTAGTTTATACCTTCCGCATAGCTGGTAGGTATTATCTGCCGAGTATATTGAAAACATTAATTGAACAGGGGCCTAGACGCTAGGCCCTAGACAAAATCTGTTTCCATAAACAAAAAATCTAAATATATAAAAGGAAAAGGTGACTGACTGACTGATCTGTCAAACTACTGTACAGATCGGGCTGAAATCGTCCCTTCGCCTCATACCCCGATTGCCATCACGACATGTCGCGTAATACACCTACCTAATGATTTTTATTTAGGCTAGCCATGTTCGAACAAGCCAAATCGTACGGGGAAAATTCTTCAGTTAGGAAACAGTTAAAATGTCGGGCTTAAAATCGTCGCGTGAAGCCACAAACTTTAAAACTGGAACAAATCTCTATAAAGCCTCAAAATATGTATAGGTATTATGCATTCCCAAACGGTACAGTAACAGTTTTGTAACAGAACAGCGCTAACGACCGAAACGGCACCGCAACGTGGAAAATAATGAAAATACAAACTCCATCAGTACGCTTAGTACGAGATTTTATGTCTCACCAACGTTGATAGTATTCGAGTGTCGAAACACTTCCGCGTTATAGTCAACTGGATCTTAACTGCCTTGTTTTAAAACTCAAGTTTGTCCACACATCTACAGCCAGCGCTCCAAGTAAAATCACTGGCATTGAATTTTTGACTTCGATTATTAGTCGGTGTAGTCCATACGGACCAAGTCGCGGGCATAAGCTAGTATTGTATAATTAATTATTTACCTAATCGCTGTATTTCATTTTCCCAAAAAGTTCCCTTTTCAGCCTTTGAACGTCCCATGAAGAGCTTTAGATATTTATCTTTCTGGGGACATGAGGACACCGTGATTTTTTGAGAGTCAGCATCATTATCATCAACCCATCGCCGGTTCACTACAGAGCACGGGTCTCCTCTCAGAATAAGAAGCATTTGGCCATAATATTTACACAACTGACAAACTTCACACACCTTTGAGAACATTATGGAGAACTCTCAGGCATGCACGCTTTCCCACGATGTTTTCCTTCACCGTTAAAACAAGCGATATTTAATTGCTTAAAACGCACATAACTGTGAAAAGTTAAAGGTGCATGCCCGGAGTCGAAATTCCAACCTCCCGAGTAGGAGGCGGACTTATATCTATTAACCACTAACTAGGCTACCACAGCCATACTAGGATATCACAGCTATCCTTAAGAGTTGCCTATATTTTGTCCACAAAATCGAACTTGAAGTTATAGTCCGCGATAGGTTGAGACTTTAGATGGCAATCGGGGTATGAGGCGGCGGGACACCCCGCTCACCCGCAGGTCATCCGCGTTCGCTTGCGCCGAGTTAGAGCGGGGGCTGCGCGGGTGTGCGGGGCGTTCTCTCCCCGATTGCCATTTCGACCTGTCACGTACCTGGTCACGTAGTGTACTGTTTTTATAGCTCCTAGAAATAAATCATGTCACATCGTGGTCAAGCGTTAAACTTTCATCTATACCTAAACAAAAAACATCGACAAAATAATAATAAGTAATAATATATGGAAGATTATGGAGTGTAGACCATCTGTTCTCTGACCACCTAGCACAACCGGTACTACTGTAATGAAACTTATTTCACGAGATAAATTGATATCTGGGTAAAAATGTGGGGTGCCAGCCAGGTAACCTCCCAGTGTGCCTGGGTGCCGCGCTGGTCCCTTTTGGATGCGTCCGAGGGGAAGAGCAGTATTCGGGCCGGTGCAAAAAACTCAATGTAAAAGGTACTGCGGCTTTTTAATTTTTTGGCTTTTTCTTTTTAGTTTAATTTTTGACATTTGTACCTAATACTATTTTTTTGTGACTAATTTTATCAAAACTATGTACACTTTGTTAGGTATATCATAACATATTGCTTGCTAATAGGCAGAATAATTTGGCTGTACCTTTTTGTTTTTGTAACATCTCCACTGTTTACCCAGATTCGCAATAAAGAAATTTGTATTTGTATGCATGAAAAATTATAATCTACCGGTATTGGTTGACGCAGCATCGCAGTGCGAATCGAAAATAATGATAGAAATACTATACAATAATACATTATTGTACTTATTTTTGTTATTACTTTTATTGTAGATTTTAATTATTTTTATTTTATTTATAATTTTATTGACTTTTGTAATAATATGGGTACATTTTGCCTGAAATAAAGAACATTATTATTATTATTATCTGGATATATCTACTCTCACGCCCGTGTACAAGATATTATTATTATTATAATTTGGGAAGTATCTCTCTCGGGACTTTTGCAATTTTTTTACTTGAAAAACATCAAACAAAGCATAGTGGGGCCGATTCCCTTGTACACAATCTCTAAGCTAAACTAAATTAACCGGTCTAAATCTAGTGCCATCCTTTTCCGCAAGCAACATTATGAAAGGGATAGCAATAGATTTAGACGTGTCATTTTAGTTTAGTTTAGAGACTGTGTACAACGGAATTAGCCACACTGTCCTACTAATTTTCTTAGGACTAATGCAAGCGTAGCATGTTTCTCGCCTCAAGACAAATGTCGCATCCTTGTCGCTCGTGCTAGGGTGTCCTCAACAAGTTTGTCACAATCCGTCCTTGGCCCCAATTCGGGAATAGGCCCAGCACGCCCCGTCGTCATAAATTAGCCGCGCCGCAACATAATTAGCCGCTTGTCGTTAACAGTGCCTAATGACCCGGATTTCTTATACACGGCCACTTTCATTTATAAACAACAAGCTCTTACCCGCGACTTCGTCCGCGTAAGTTTCGATTTTTAAAAATCCCATGGGAAATCTTTAATTTTTAGGGTTCCGTACCTCAAAAGGAAAAACGGAACCCTTATAGGACCAAGAAACCTACAGGGTACTTCCCGTTGACTTGGAATCATGAAATTTGGCACGTGGGTGGGTCTTAAAGCAGACTTAAGTGGAAAAATCTGAAACCGCGAATTTAGGGTTACATCACACGAAAAAAAATTAAATTGTGGTCATGAACTATTAAATAGTATTTTCAATTTGCGAAGTAAGATAACTATATCAAGTGGGGTATCATATGAAAGGGCTTTACATTCTAAAACCGATTTTTATTTATTTTTATGCATCATAGTTTTTGAATTATCGTGCAAAATGTCGAAAAAATACGACTGTAGTACGGAACCCTCGGTGCGCGAGCCTGAGTCGCACCTGGCCGCGATTGAAGGACAAATAACAACCCGGCAAACAAACACACTTTCACATTTATAATGTGAGTTGTAAGTAACTAGCTCTTACCCGCCACTTCATCCAAGTGATTTTAGGTTTATAAAAATATTGTGAACTCCTTGCTATGCCCATCTCGCACAAATTACCTAAATGATGTCCACGATTTCATCCGCGTTGATTTAGGTTTTTGAAAAGCCCCTAGGAACTCTGTGTGTTTTGTTGCAACAAAGCATAACCTTTTATAAGCCATTTTACAAGACAAGTAAAACAGAATCTCATAATGGATCGATAAACATTTCCTCGTTTAAATTGAGTGCTTTTAAACTGACATCCGCCACGATAAGGAAATTTACACCGTCGCGTCGGGGAAAAAACATAAGTAATAAGCTTTTTCCTGGACCTGTCGCAAACCTGTTATATCTTAATATTATTAAGATACTAGCTGATGCCCGCGACTACGTCCGCGTGGAATTAGATTTTTAAAAGTCCCGTGGGAACTCTTTGATTTTCCGGGATAAAAAATAGCCTTTGTCACTATCCAGGTCTTTATCTATACCCGTGCAAAAAATCACGTCAATCCGTTGCACCGTTGCGACGTGATTGAAGGACAAACCAACAAACCAACAAACAAACACACTTTCACATTTATAATAGGGGTAGTGATAGTAGGTACTCGACAGGTCGAGATGGCAATCGGGGTATGAGGCGGAAGGACGCCCCGCACACGGTCGGTCAGTCTGAAGTTGCGGGCCTCAAATCATAATAAAAAACATGGAAGCGACTGTCTGTTTGTTACTTTTCACGGCTACTAAATCTATGAACTGATCGCAATGAATTTTAATACAAAAAAAATAAAATTATTTTGCCATGGTTTGGAAAAAGCTTTTGAATAATTCATAAATTTTATAAAGACCAATGCAAGTAAAAACCAAGAACATATTTTACTTAATAATATTGAAGAGTTTGAATAAACAAATCAAGAAGATTAAATCATTTTAAATGCAGTCACAGGCGCCGCTCAGTTCACTCACTCTCATTAGTGAAATGTATTCTTTAATGTCTTCTCCAGACGTTGAGAAATGTGTACGTTTTACAAATGACTCTATTGCAATGCAAAGTAGAAATAATATTTAAAAATTATTTAAAGTGCCCTTACACTATAATAATTACTTAGTGTAAGTTAAAAACAAAAACACATAAACATAAACACGCTTTCGACTTAAAAAAAACCGTTGTCAAATCGGTCCATCCGTTTGAGTCCTATAATTTCACACCATTCCCCTAATGGTTAATGGTTTCGTCCATGTTGGTAGCCAATGTGTCATAGTTTTTACGAAATATTGGTAACCAAAGTATAGACGGAACCGAATGAACTGTATTTGTAGGTAAATTATAAATGAAAAAAAACTAAAATTTAAAAATTCCTTTCATAAGGTAAGTAAGGTAAAAAAATGTTTCAAACTACTTAAATTAAGAAGTAGGTATCTCGAATAAATCATTTATCAGTTCTAAACATAACTTATTGTGATTAAACAAAGGATGAGCAAAAATAGCACCACAATTTACACTGGAGTTTCCACCACAAAAATGCAGAAAGGTTGCTTTATAATTTTTTCTGCCACACTAATTATAACATCCCTTATTTAAGCGACGGGGGTTAAAAATGTAGCTCTTTTTTCAAGATCTGCATTATTTATTACAGAAGTAACAAAGTTTATGCAGCTCCTAGTAACGACACTATTCAGTAAATAAAATAGGTACAATGAAAGATAGTGAAAAGTCTGAATAAACAAGCGAAGAAGATGAAATCATTTAAAACGCGTTCAAAGATGTTTTTCTTTCTTTTATCGAGATGCATTCTTGAAACTTGAGACATTGAAAAATGTTTATTTCGCACAAACTGCTCTATTGCAAGGCGAAGAAAATTTAATAAAAACAACAGATTGACTGCTTCTTTTTCACTAAACTATGCTTACTAATAAATAAAATAAGTGTCTGTCTGTAATTTCGAAATAACTACCACAAATCAAGCTCATATGGTTATGTGAAGTGTACCATAACTGAATCACACGTTTTAAATTTCTTGTCTGTCTGTCTGCCTGTTTGAACGGGTTAATCTTCAGAACGGCTGAACCTATTTTGCCGGGACTTTCATAGACAAGTAGAGGATTAACCAAGGAGTAATATAGGCTACTTTTAACCGACTTTCAAAAAAGGAGGAGTTGTGTTTTTCTACCTATGTATCATATCAGGAATCATCGGTACTATCACCAGTCTTCGTTTTTGCCAGTGTTCTGGTTACACTCTGTATATAGTTCAATCTGAATATGCGTATGTCTATGCTTTATACAAAAACAGTTTTCAGCTGGTCTTAAGTATTTAATCTTTAGCATCTTTAGTCAATGACTTGCGCAAATCACCACATCGAAACTTCAGATTGGGGTACAGTACGCAGCAGAAAGCAATGTACATTGGCCTTTAGAATATCACCACTATCTAAATCATCATCTTACAAATGCAAACCGACTATCAAAAAGCGTAATTTGTTTACCTACTTTGAATAAACGTTTTGACTTTGACTTTGACTTTGAATGACATTTCGGCTTTGCAGAGCGTTGTCTCTGGCACTCATACCCGTATGAAGTTTTGTCAGTCTCAACGACAGAGACAATGCTCTACAAATCCGCTATCTCCTTCTAAACATCGATATACATTATTTTCTGCCGCGTACTGAACTTGTTTTGCGATCACAGTCCAGTTTTATCCCACACACACCGGTAAAGTCTGTTCACTAACACAGTGTCGCTACCACCCAACTAGTGTTTATTATTCATTTTTATTTATTACAATAATTTATAAGAATAATATAGCAGGTATTCTATTTTATTTTTAGAATAGAAAACATTTTTTTTTAAAAGAATATTAGCCATTTTTTAAATGACTAATATTCCCCTTTCCTCTCCAATTAAGCGTCAAGCTTGTGCTAGGAGTAGGTACGACAATAGTGCAACGTGCGGGGTTTGAACCGTCGACCTTTCGGTTTTCAGTCCACTCCTATACCGGTTGAGCTATTGAGGCAAATTTATTTAACAAACACAGTGAAAAATCTAAATATATAAAAGGTAAAGGTGACTGACTGACTGACTGACTGATCTATCAACGCACAGCTGAAACTACTGGACGGATCGGGCTGAAATTTGGCATGCAGATAGCTATTATGACGTAGGCATCCGCTAAGAAAGGATTTTTGAAAATTCAACCCCTAAAGGGGTGAGATAGGGGTTTGAAATTTGTATTGTCCACGCGGACGAAGTCGCGAGCATAAGCTAGTAATATAATAAAAGCAAAATAATAAATGCGCTTGCGGGTGCAGGTGTAGCGACATTAAGTGAACCGACTTTATTCTTTGCAATTCTTTGTAGGGCTGCCAACACTTGCGGTTTGACGTGTTTTATATAAATCCAATCAAAGTTGCCAATTACACGCCCTTGCCAAATGAAATCGAATCAAAATACAATTAACCTTATTCAAATTGGGTACTATAAAGCTCTTTCAGATCAAAAGTCTGTTTTTTTATCAGATCAATCGAAACCTGTACAAATATTTTTATTATTCGTATAATTTATTCTGATTAATTTTTATAAGCTCTTTGAATAGACAATGATTTTATTATTAACTCTTGGAAGGGCAACGGGAAGATTGCTTATTTTTAAGCAAACTGTATAAAAATTATTTTTATTAGCTACTCATACTTAGTAGGTGGTACCCTGGGACCTAGTGCTAAAAACTTCAGCCTTCTATTCGAGGTGTCTAGGGTTCAATTCCGGGTACGCACCTCTAGCTTTCGGAGTCATGTGCGTTTTAAGAAATTAAATATCTCTTTAACAATGAAGGAAAACGTGGTGAGGCATCCTGCATGTCTGAGAATTTTCCATAATGTTCTCAAAGATGTGTGAAATCTACCAAGACCAGCGTGGTAGACCCTTCTCATTCTCCGACTCCTCTTAGAATTAAAAGCAGTGGGCTGGCGAAGGATTGAAATGATGATGATGATGATGATCTTTTATGTCCCTTAGCTAGGCAACGCTTCTGTTAACTTCCCGATACGATTCCCTAATTTTACAGACAAAAATCCCTAAAAGGATTATCATAGGATTTAGGTCGTTTTAATCCCTACACCATCACTGCTTTGTTTTATTTATTTTATTTATTAGCTTATGCTCGCGACTTCGTCCGCGTGGACTACAGAAATTTCAAACCCCTATTTATTTTTATAAGTATTGAATTTTCAATAATGCTTTCTGAGCGGATGCCTACGTCGTAATAGCTTTCTGCATGCCAAATTTCAGCCCGATCCGTCTAATAGTTTGAGCTGTGCGTTGATAGATCAATCAGTCAGTCAGTCAGTCATCTTTTTTATATATATTTAGATTGAATACTTTATTGCACACACAAATATAAACATACAGATAAACAATATACGCTACAGAAGAAACTATACAAGAGGGTCCAAAGGCGGCCTTATTGTTAAAGCAATCTCTTCCAGGCAACCTTTGTTCATTAGGTATTAAATCTAATCCTAACGAGTGTCAACCCTACTATCTGCGAGTATCCTCAGAAGGGCCATCCATGCAGGATTATGGTGGGTATCTGGTTTATATCGCGCGGGTATTTTCGATGAAAATCGAACAAATCGCGTCCCGCTCCCCTTTTTATGGTCTCATAAATAATCTTTATTACATTTATCGCCTTGTATAAGCAGTGAAAGGTTTTAATAAACTTTCAATTAATAAACCGGTCAAGTGCAAGTCGAGCTCGCACACTAAGGGTTCCGTACCATCGGCATCGTTCAACAAATAACACTTATTTTTTTTTTCAAGGCAGCTATTTTAATTTTCAGGGTTCCGTACCTCCAAAGGAAAAAAGATTAAAGGATCACTTTGTTATCTATCTGTCTGTTTGTCCGTCTGTCGTATCTGTCAAAAAACCCATAGAGTACTGCCCGTTGACCTAGCATTTTCAATTTTCAATGTAAGATAACTATACCAAGTGTGTGTCGTGTGTCCGGGGGGGGGCCTTTCATGTACCACGTGGTATATGAAACGTGGTATATGAAAGGGTGTTAACGGAACCCTCTGTGCGAGAGTCTTGTGCGCACTTGGTTGGTTTTTATATACGTCGTAAAACCACGAAATAAGCCTAAAATCGTTAGATCTCGTAACATTTGATAGCCACGGCCTCGTCCTATACGGACGGACGGACGTACGTCATCTTAATTTCCCAAATCAAATTAAGTTATTAATAACATTGTGAGATGACGTATACACTACAACCCTGTATGAGTTAAAAGCGGCATATACACTGAGGTATTGGCTGTTGCGGCTAACCGCAAATATTATTAAGAACTAGCTGATGCCCGCGGCTTCGTCCGCGTGGATCTAGGTGTTTAAAAAATCCCGTAGGAACTCTTTAATTTTCCGGGATAAAAGTAGACTATTTAAACTACTTTTAATAACGCGGAAGTATTTCGACTCTCGAATTTGGTTTCGTTTGGTGAGACGTAAAATCTTGTACTACGGGTACTGGTCTGGTGGGAGACTTCGGCCGTGGCTAGTTACCACCCTACGGGCAAAGATGCCGTGTAGAAATCAAAGGGGTGTGGGTTTAATAAAAAAATACTGCCATACCCTTTCCAGGTTAAGGTGAGATTGCAGTCAAGGGCTAACTTGTACCTGAATAAAATAAAATAAAGGATTCATAGAAGGTTGTGAGTTGTGATAACAGACAACAAAAACCTTCCCTATACTTACAGTTTACTGAATCCTCCTCCAAATATCTAATGAAATCGATGTCTCAGGATTTTCGGAATTTCCACCCCATCGCCGATTTTCAAAAACTCCACTTGAGCGAAGTTCCACTCTACCACAAGTTAATTGGCATCCATGTACACCCGCCCTTACAGAGGTATCGTAAACCCAGCTAAGCCTTCCCTCCTCCCCTTTACCACAGCCCTCCGTGACCCTCACCGAAGCCCTATGCACATTAATATCACTGCTCTATGTCGGTACCTACTACCTACACCTAATTCAATATGCGCTACGCCTACTTTACAACGCATCCTTATTATGGCTCTAGTACACATTAGCCCGATACGCTCGGCGTGTGGGTGGCGACCTGTGGTGGCGACTCAGTGTGTAGGTACCAGCTGAAAATCAGCGCTGTATGTTCTTGTGGCATACAGCATAATGCTGAGCTGGGACCCTTTTTCGGGTTGTGCCACACATGACAGTTTGTTCCGGCGCTTCTTTTGCTTGTTCTCAGGTGAAATAGAAGCGTCGAAATGCTCTTAGTTTTAAGATGTGATGTGTGGCAGTTAGGTAAATAAACGTCTTTTCTTTTCTTTTCTTTTAAGCTCTTTCTGACTACGGCAAATAAGTAGAGACTGCTCTGCTCCTAACTAAACTCAGAGCGGGATGGAACCCGCAACATGTCGATAACATCCCGAACATGTCGATAACTATTTTTACCCGACTACGGCAAAGCTAAAAGGAAGGGTTATGATTTTGGCAGTATATGTATGCATGTTTGCTTGTATTATTATTATAATACACTTTATTTGTGCTGCCACAAGAAGGATTACAATAAAAGAACAAAAAAAACACAGACAAAAGGAAGATACAAAAGGCGGCCTTATCGCTAATTAGCTATCTCTACCAGGCAACCTTAAGAATTTTAAGGGGTTTTAAGCAATTAAAACAGAACAGGTGAAAGAAAACATTGCGAGGAAAACTGCCTGGAGAGTTTTCCCATAATATTCTCAAAGGTGTGAAATCCACACTGGAGTGTAGTCCACCTATGGCCCTTCTCATTCTGAGAGAAGACCCCTTCTCAGTAATGCGCCGTTGATAGGTTGAGATAACGGCCTTAAATCTAAGGGTGAGATCTTAGAGCGCACTCTGACTTAGCTCAGACTTAAGACAGAGTTAAAACGAGCCAGAGCTTTATCTCTCACATAAATCTGTTCTATCTGTCTAATTTAAATTTAAATGTATCAAAATCCGGTGCGAGATTAATTTCGCAGTGCGCACTCTTCCATACAGTTCTATACCTAGTTCACAGATTTCGCGGGAATAATCGTACGGAAATTTACCGTGGCGCGCGCTAGCTCTTAAACAAATGGTTGCATTTTAGGCCCTAACTTTTATCATCTCGAACAAGGAGCTGCATCAGGATCAATACACGATGTCGCAGTGAAATACTCGTTAGATATAGTGCAGGCTCCCGTCTCCGTCTGCTTCTCGATTCGCGGACGAAACGTGTGGTGCTTACATAATAGTCCCTAAGTAGGTATTTCTATTTACTACCCGATATTAAGCCCGAAGCCGTGATAGCCTAGTGGTTGCGACGTACGCCTCCTATTTGGGAGGTCGGGGATTCGATATCGGGCACGCACATCTAACTTTTCGTAGTTATGTGCGTTTTAAGAGATTAAATATCACTCGCTTTAACGGTGAAGGAAAACATCCTGAGGAAACCTGCATATCTGAGAGTTCTCCATAATGTTCTCAAAGGTGTGTGAAGTCTGCCAATCCGCACTTGGCCAGTGTGGTACACTATACCTATCTACCTACCTACCTACCTACTTATTAATCGCAGAAATATCTATCACTTTTCTAAACATTTTTTTTAAACTATTCTTACTCCTAGGTTAACTTTACTATAGTTTTAGATTTATTCAATTACCATTGCACCTTGAATAATTTTTGTTTTTTGTGTTTTCACTATTTCGGAAAGTTTTAGCTACTTTTTGTATTATTTTACTTATATGATTAATAATTGTTCCATGTAAATTGTGTGAATGTGCATGTAGTGTTTGCTTTCAAATGATTTTACATACAACGTCATGTAATTTAATTTTATGTAATTTAAGATCAATTTTGTAAAAATCGCTAGCGAACCTTTTCGATAAAAATAAAAATAAAATACACTAAGACCACACCCTTTTCATACTGAGAGGAGACCGGGCTCTATGGTGAGCCGGCTATGGGTTGATCATGATGATGATGATGATGATGAAAATATATATATACATTAAAATTCACATAAGCAGATAGGTAGGTAATAAATATCCTGGAAATAGGAAGCAACATTCGTTATTAAAAAAATAGACCCGTTGTCAATTTGTCAGCAACACGCTCCAAACCAATTCCTTTGTATTATTATTTTTTCACCGACACGTTTTCCCCTAACAGCCAGCACGTGTAACATTGAGTTATAGACCATAGAGAAGCAGATAATTATCTTAAAAGACAGAAATATATTCCTTCCTTCCTTCCTTCTTCCACTCCCTCGCTAAGAAAGAATTTTCAGGAATCCCACCCGTACAAAACCAGAAAAGATCAGCTAGGTTTTAAATATGCCTTACCTATCTGTTTTAGGTTAATAATTGTAAGAGCTGTCATATTGTTATGATAAAAATAACAATATTATTTTAGACAGAGTAAAAACAGATCGAGTGACGAAAACGTTGCTGAATACTGAAATACTGAAAAATTATCAAAATTGGTTAGATAAAATAAATATTATTTTTGAGTTATCGCCAAAAAACGTGGGAATTATTAAAGTCATTGTTTCTAAAACAGAATGCTACGTGCGACCAAGGATTTTAATCAGGTAGTTTTTAGTTTGGTCCAACTTTTTTAGAAACACCAGTTTTTCGAAACCAGCCGTAACACCAAAAATAATTTAAGAGTTAGCGTTAAGAGTTAGTTAGCGCTAAAAAACAGGGGACTGTTTTTTAGCGCTTTTTAGAGATAGGACGGCAGTTTGGTGCTAAGGGGCCAGTCAGGTTGTGACCCTTTTCTAGGACTTCACATCCTCTAGTGTATGACACCTCTCTGATGTTGAAAGGGAAAACGTATAAAATCTTTCCCTTTCACGCTCTATTTGCGACATTTCGCGTCACGCGGTAGGGTAGAAATAGGGTAGAAACCATGTAGAAACTTTGTATTTTGTTTCCCATTTCGGTTTGAGTGATAAAAATAAAATCACCGCTTATTTTCTATGCATGGTAAGAAGGTACGGGAGAATACTGAAATGTGAATTAATTTTTAAGATAAACTTGTAAGTTGAGTTTTATTGACCCCCCCCCCCCCCCCCCCAGGGGGTGAAAGGGGGGGTCGAAGGTTGTATGAAAGTCCTATGTTTTTGAAGTTAGAGACGTGAAAATCGACATTTAGGTATAGGTAGGGACATTTAGGTGGCTTTAACTAGTAAAAATCTGTATAATTAAATTCCCCCCTTAAGGGTGGTAAAATAGGGGGAAAAGTTTTTATAGAAAAGCTTTAACTATTATTATTTTACTTGAAATTTGAAATGTAGGTTCTTTCTAGGAGGTAGGTATCAGATAAGAAAGTGACTAACTAAATTCCCCCCCTAAGGGGGTGAAATGGGGGTTCAAAACTTATATGAAAATCCTATGTTTTTTGAGTTAGATATATGAAAATTGGCATTCAGGTATTCTGGGTTTCGTGCCTTAAGGTGAGACTGAGTAAGTAGGTAAGTGAGGTCTTTTACAGCGGGAAAATTTCAGATCTCATAAGAAACCAGAAATTTTACGCGGACGAAGTCGCGGGCAACTGCTAGTAGGTCTATATGCCAACCCCATCGTTACAAACTAACCTTAAAACAATCTAAGTATAGTTAAATCTGAAACGATAACACTTTGAGAGAATCATCAAAGGAGAAATTGAGAAATACTCAAAGGTTTGTTTAAAATGCAGTTCTTAGTTCATAGATTTTGTGGGGGAAAAACGGACGGAAATTTGCCGTGGTGCGCGCTAGATCTTACTCGATTTGTTCGTTCTTTCTCACGCAAAAACGTTCAAAATCTCAATTTAGTCATCAACTACTTTTTTATCTTTTTTTTTATGGTGAGGCCGTTCGATTTAAAATAGATATTCCTAATTCTTTTGTACACACTCTCTAAACTAAACTAAAATGGCTCGTCTAAATATATTGCTATCCGTTTCATAATGTTGCGTGTGGAAAAGGATAGCACTAGATTTAGACTAAATTAGCAGAATTTAGTTTTTAGTTTAGAGATTGTGTACAAGAGAATCGGCCCCATTCTTGCACGGTTGTATGTTGCAAAACTTATTCCTCCGATATTAAATAACATTTAGCAAACATGACATTTGTTATTAAGCCGCCGACGAGCAGGTACCTACATATAGCGTCAGGCGACACGAATATTCATGAATATTAATATTCGGAATATTAATATTTGGAATATTCAATGATGAATATTAAAATATTGTTTGCACTTATCCACAATTTAGTGAATGTGCTGATGTGATTTATTGCATGACATTTAAGCTCTGATTAAGGATATGATATTAGGTACATACAGAGGTGCGACGAAGCTGTCTAGGTAGACAGAGCAATAAAGATGGGCGTTATTGGCTATTTACGGCAACGGTTAATCAACAGTTACTTAGTTTCAATACCGATATTGTTAACCGTTGCCGAATATCGGTATTCCAACTAATAAATATCGGTGTTTCAACTTATATAATATGCGCAACGCGCAGCGGTTTCCGTAGTAGTAACTAAGCTAGCTGCCATATCAATACCGTCTGTATAGCTAGCGCGCGCATATTCACTAAAATAGAACCAATTTTACTTTCATGAATATCGTGAAGTAATCACAACCTTAAGTTCATAGCAGTAAAGTTTAATTTGATCATTGACATAGGTCAAACTATAGTGGACGCCTGCACGAATAGTTTGCCACAGTCCAGTTAACCAAAAACATTTCATGAAGATTGATAAACCAAAGAGGACCTTATCTCTATTACTCTAAGGCTAACTGTATTTAGATTGACAGATCAAAGTGTAATGGACAAGTACTTGTACAGTTAAGCCTTAGCGTAATAGAGATAAGGTCGGCTTTGGTTTACCAACTTCTTAGTTACTAAGCCGGTAGCCAATAACCGCTCCTTCTCAGCTTTCAGTGAAAGAAAGAAAGAGAAGGCATAATTATTGCGTTTCTAGTTACCAAAAAACCAAACAATGCATTGTCAGTTGCCAGTTGGCAGTGTTGCGTTGTCAGGTGGTTCGTCATAGATGATACCTGATAACCGTTGTTAGCTACGACAATAACGCTACGGTACGCTATAGGCACGGCAGCGGTTTTCAGTTAAGTTAAGCTATAGCGGACACATGTCTACAGAGCAATCGTGCGGTAAGTGCGGGACGAAGGAACAACCCGAATTACTGTCCTACGTAGTTAAAGGGCTATATATAGACGTCGTCATTTACCACGAGATCAGAGGCGTCGAACTACTGGTTACTCTTTACTGTGACATTAGGCCGGCCATACACGGACTGTTCTAGCGGTTAGCCAGTGATCAACATACACGGACCGCTCCTGCAGTCAGAGTCAACAGCTTGAAGCTGCCATCGAGCAGTTAGGTTAACTGCTCGATGGCAGCTTCAAGTTTCGAGCAATTTCAATGCGGGCTGGAAGCGTGCGCGGCGTGGAATGAGGAGCGTGGGCGGAGGTAACTGCGCGAGAGCGGTCGACAGCTCGGGCATTCAGTGTATGCCTGGCGACTGCTTGACCGCCCAACTGCCCGAAGCAGTTGTAACTGCTGTAGTTCAATATGAAATTTACATTAATAGAAAATATTACAATCAATTAACTATACAGATCATGCCTGTGTGTCAGTCAGTCGGCTTTATTCTATATCAGTTAAGTATTGTAAATAAGTTTTCGAGGGTTTTTTAGAAAAATGTGTTAAATATCGAAGCCACGATATAAAAGCGGTCAGTTCGCAGTTCGCACGCTATAAGCCTAATCCCCACGGAAACCTTCCAACATTTGAGGCGCCGAATAAACAGCCCATTGGGAATCGCCTTTGGCTACTAAGGTTAGTTTTCCGGAGAAAGCGTAGCGTTTACACGCGCAAATAATATAGAGAGAGAGCCAGCAGGTGCCAGACCTTCGTTATTTTACAAAAGCTGAAAGTTTCTCCGCGTATTGTCCCCAACACAGGGAAGAACTATCAGCGACTATGAAGTTTGGATCATGGTGACTTTGGGAGATAGCAGGAAATAAAGGTGTCATTTTTTACTTCAAAGTATAAAGTCTAATTTTTTTATATAGTCCTTGGAATAGTATTAGAAATCACGTCATGCATTGCCAGACGCCCTTGAAGTTTAAAAGTTTTAGGGTGCCTAGGGCCAGCGTGGTTGACTATGGCTAAACCCTCCTCATTCTGAGCGGAGACCCGTGCTCAGTAGTGAGCCAGCGATGGGTTGATCATGAACAGTGGCGTGCACAGGAGTTCAAGCCAGGGTATGCATTTAGGTATGAACTTATTTTACGGCAGGTTATAATGAAAAATAAGCATTGATTTATTACAATGAGTGTAAGCAGTGTGTTTATGCTTCTATGAGCTGCACGCCACTGATCATGAAGTAGGCACAACGCGTCGGACATATCTGCGCACATGACTGGAATGCGCTTCCCAGCAGCTCGCCCATTTTCGCCTATTCAGTACCGGTGCCAACGCAAACGCGTTGCATGACTTCATTAAGCCAGGTTCTCAGATATTTCCGACGGGTTGTATAGCTTCTGCCTCGCACTGTTGCTGGTTCACCTACCGTTCATTGTTGGGGCGATAACATAGTGTTGGCAATCGCCCGTAAAAACGCCTTAACGACCAAACTGTTTTCTCACGCAAACACTCCCTAAGAGTCGGTAATGTTATGAAATAAACATTTTGATTTATCGGTTAGGCAGAGCGTCGTAGATAGAATCATTCCATTCTAAAACTCTTAGCAAATAAAGTTTCTTTTAGTAAATCCATACTAATATTATAAATGCGAAAGTGTGCTGTGTGTCTGCTAGCTTTTCACGGCTCATCCGCTTAATCGAATTTGACGAAATTCGGTACAGAGATAGCTTGCATCCCGGGGAAGGACATCTAGGCTACTTTTTATCCCGGAAAATCCAAGAGTTCCTACGGGATTAGCGGAATAGCGCGGGTGACATGCGGGTGTACGGGGCGTCCCCCCGCCTCATACCCCGATTGCTGATGATGATCAACCCATCACCGGCTCACTACAGAGAACGGGTCTCCTCTCAGAGTGAGAAGGGTTTTGGCCATAGTCTGCCAGTTCTGCCACGCTGGCCATGTGCGGATTGGTAGACTCCACACACCTTTGAGAACATTATGGAGAACTCTCAGGCATGCAGGTTTCCTCACGATGTTATCCTTCACCGTTAAAGCAAGTGATATTTAATTACTTAAAACGCACATAACTCCGAAAAGTTAGAGGTGTATGCCCGGGATCGAACCCCGCGACCTCCGATTAGAAGGCGGACGTCCTTACCACTAGGCTATCACAACTTTTTTTCACAGCATACCCCGATTGCCATAGGCAGAGGCGTCTTTACCTATGGTGCAGGGTGTGCGGCGTACACGGGCGCCGGGTCTAAGGGGGCGCCGAGCGCCCTCTAATGCGACACCTCCAAAGATGCGGCGATGCCGGCGCTCTCAAAGACCCTGCGCTCGTGTTATGGCCGACGCCGTCATCATTTAAAATCATCAAATTGCACTATTTGCATCCGAATTTCCGTTTGAAAATATAACTGTTAGTATTCCATTTTGACCCTGCTCCTACTAGACTAGAGGGCGCCAGGGTACTGGTTGCACACTGGCGCCACAAGGGCTAGAGACGCCTCTGGCCATAGGTACCTATATTATGTTGGTAGGATAAAGTGCTTACATCATTCTAAGACTACAATGTCCATTAGCCGAAGTTTAAACTTATTTGGCTTCTGGCCTTTTGAAATTCAGTCCGCTCTACCATCGTAGAGTAGGCTTCTACAAATTGTTTTATTACCTAAGCATTCCTACCAAGTAGGTGCGTATTCAATTAATTGAGAAATAGGGTGGGTGTTGTTACGTACTACGGAAACCCTGAACATCTTCTATACTATTATATAAAGAAGTAATGTCGTTAAGTTTGTTTGTAGGGGGTAATCTTTGGAACTACTGAACCGATTTTAAAAATTCTTTCACCAGTAGAAAGCTACATTATTCCTGAGTGACATAGGCTATACGGGATCTTTAAAAACCTAAATCTACGCGGGCGAAGCCGCGGGGATCAGCTAGTCGAAAATAAAGTCAATATTCAATTATTATGCTAAGTATTACCTACCTACCTACACTTTTGATAGATCCAAATTAATTTTTTTAAATGAAAATACTTATTACAATAAAACTTATAGCTAGCCTTATCTAATTAGTAGTTACTATAGTCTTCCAGCTGTGATAGCCTAGTGGTTAGGACGTCCGCCTTCTAATCGGAGATCGGAGGTTCGATCCCGGGCACGCACCTCTAAGTTTTCGGAGTTATGTGTGTTTTAAGTAATTAAATATCACTTGCTTTAACGGTGAAGGAAAACATCGTGAGGAAACCTGCATGCCTGAGAGTTCTCTATAATGTTCCCAAAGGTGTGTGAAGTCTACCAATCCGCACATGGCCAGCATGGTAGACTATGGCCAAACCCTTCTCACTCTGAGAGGAGACCCGTGCTCTGCAGTGAGCCGGTGATGGGTTGATCATGATCATAGTCTTCCACGCTGGACAAGTGCGGATTGCCACATCCGAAGCCACCAGACGTAAATTCCTATTATTCCTATAAAATACAATAAAGAAAATTTTCTTCAGCGCACAGAGGTTGTCAACATTTATAACATATTTTTTAAACGGACATTTTTACACGAGCATTTAGCAGAGCAGCTATTGTGACGTTGTAAATTTTGAACTACTAACTAGCGTCTCGCTTTTAATAAAAATCTATTTTGTTCAAAGTATGTTGGTGCCACCTAGCATCAAGGTGCAGAACTACGCGTGGGTCGATGTTCAGAGTTCATTCGAGCCACAATAGATGGCGTTTGCTTCGTTGTCAATTGTCGTAAAAATAAAACAAAATAATTAAATAAAACCATAATATCATTTGTTTATTGTTAAGTCATTAACAAAACGGTTCTTATAATATATCCTTAGGTTCCGCAAATATTCAAAAATGAATTGGCTTTATGATCAAACTAACTGAGAGCGGCCACACTCGGGTTGCGTCTGGCAACACCGATTGGTGAGATTGAGAATTTTTCCTGGAGTCAACATGTGAAGACGAATTTTTTCGTTCCAGGAAAATCTCACTCTCTTTCGCCCATGGCTTCGCCTGGGAAAATACAATTGTTATAAATTTAGTCATCCTAACGTATTTCAATATTTCATCAGTTATGTTCCAGTTATTTTACTTTCCCAAATAAATGAGGAAAATGGGTTGTGGGTAGGGTTGCCAGATGTGTTGAAAAAAAAAACCGGACCAGTTTTTAATTTTAATATTATTAACATAAAATTAACTTACCTAAAAAGGTAACTTTCTATCTTAACTAAATTTACATTGAATAAGAAAAAAAAACGATCAAAAGAGAAGAGAAAATCATTATTTCCAATAACAGTAGGTAAATCTACTTAAACTTTTTTAATATATTTTGTATTAGATGCCACTGCTTTCAATAAAGATGTATTGTCTGAGATGGCATCTTTGAATTCAGTGCAACTAGCAGATATATTAAAGAAAACGCACAATTCACTCTTCACAGTATTAACGGCGAGACGATTTCTTTCGTCTGTCCATACATTTCCCATGACGCTAAAGATTCGTTCCACAAAAGCATTAGATATGGGAATACTACACACATACTGCACTATTTTCAATAAATTAGGCGCTGCTTCGTTGGTAAAAAACTTGCACCACATATTAATAGAGTTTCCTTCAAGTGAAGAGAAAACACTTTGAAGTGCAGCCAGTTCTTCATAAATGTTTTCAGGGGGATTTTGCTGCTTCCATGGAGACAATGACCATAACTCAATCAATTGATCCAGCGTAGGAAATCTTCCGCATTCGAGATCTAAACAACTAAATGCCTTATAATTGTTATTTTCAAAAGAATACCACTGTTCTATATATGCTAGTGCTCTTTGGTAAACTATTAGAGCGTTTTTAGTAAATTCTCTTGATTGATTTTCTGAAAGATAGCCTTGTCTTAATGCCATATGAACTTTCATTCCGAAATGTTTGTCACTTATTTTCTTTGCAATACTGTCCCGGAATTTCACCATTATATTGTGCAAATGAAATGCTGCTGTGGTACGTTTTTCTAACAAAAGTAAAATTTCTTGAAAAGAAGCCATAAAATTATGAGTGAAATATAAATATAATTCATTGTAAGTAGGAGTGGTTTCACTTGCAATTTCGTCTACTTGATCAGACAAGATAGCCCAAAGAGCCCTAGGACAATTATCAGAACCTTGTTCTAAGAAGTACCTTTTCAATGGTCCCCACGACAAAAGCATCCTATCAAGAGCTTTAAACAAACTAAGCCATCTTGTAGGAACATGTCGTATAACTTCTCTGTATTCGCTCTCAAAGAAATCAAAGCACGCCTTCAACTCTTCTCGTTTCTTCGCGGAACAAGAAAACTCTGCAAATACTTTCATCACTATATTTTCGACATCAACAGGCATTACTTTCAAAGCGATTTTTGCGCAGTTGTGAAATATGTGGTCATTACAGTGAGCAGCTATAATTTCATTATTTTCTTCAGATTTTAGCTTTTGAAAAACGGAATTATTAACTCCAAAATTTACAGAGGCATTATCTGCTCCATATGCTGTTACTCTACTCCACGACAGTTGTGAATTATTCATGACTTGACATAATTGTTCCTTAATAGATCTTGAATCTTCGAATGAGTCTTCATAAAAGTCCAAAATTTTATGACAAATACCGTTTCTTGGTGAGAAATATTGAATCGCAACTGGAAAGAACTTTCTGTTTCCTTTATTAGAAGCATCGGTAGCAATGGAAAACGGAACTTCATTCTTTAAATCCTCCTGCACAAGTTCCATCGAATATGGATATAAAACTTGGTTTGCGATAGCAGTACATTTAGTGCGTCCTCCTGTCATTTGCTTTACGATATCTGAATCTATAATTATTTTTTTTAAAACTTTAAATGAGCAATCTTGAGCAAGATACGAAATATGGTGCTTGATACCATGATAAACTTCAGTCAATTCGGCAATACTAACTTTTTCACTTTGTGCGCTGCCTTTTCGTGTAAAGAAAGAACTCATTCGCTGAGACATGGCTGCAGCACTTTCTGAATCTTTGTGCTTCTTTGACGCAGCATGATGCGTTAATGCTTTCAAGCCATCATAAGCCACCGTGAACTTATTTTTACACAATTTGCAGTAGCCTTTTGTGTTGTCTTCGTAACATTTATTTAACCACGAAAATCGAGATTCCCAGTCAACATTATAGTGGCAAACCCTTCTTACTTTTTTAGGTGGAGTTTCTTTACTTGTTGATGCTTCCTCGTCTTCCATTTTGATTGACAAAGCCACACACAAACAAGATAACGATGAAACACAGCACAGGAAACAAAATATAATAACAATAATAACACGCTGCAAGCGTCGCTAAAAATACTTTAGGGCGCGACTACTTTCACTTGTAACTATTAAGCGACTGAAGTGAAACAAGTGCGTGGGAGCGGGTCGGGGGTGGCGGGCGGCGCGTCGAACGAAGCGTTCGAGAGTGGTTTAAGCGCCAGGTGAATGAACTACTCGTAATTTTTACTAAAACCGGACAATCTTTTGTCCGGTTTACCAAGATTTTCTTGACTGGACAAGCATAAAGAAAAACGGACTGTCCGGTCGAAAACCGGACATCTGGCAACCCTAGTTGTGGGTGGATTCCTGAAAACCATTGGTGGCCAGGAGTTCAATAGGGTTTTCGTTTTCGTTTTCCGTATTTATTTCTTTTCGTTTCTTTTGCGTTTTGCAATTTACGTTTTACGGTTTTGCACATTCACGTTGGCAACTTAATTTCTATGGATAAGACTTGGTGAAAATCTTTGTAATGAAACATTTCGGTTGTGAAGAATCAAATAAATTGAGTTTTGGATCTTGGCCGATGCCGTCCAGCTACATTGCAGTCTTCGCACCTACAAGTAAGCAAATGTTTGTATCCTGGAACAGTTTAGTGAACCTTCTTAGTGTATGTGTACAGTAAGAACCCTGTCTTTACTACTGAGCTTTTATTTTGAAACAATTTTATGAATTTTACTGTGTCATTGTCTATTCCATGCCAATGGCATCTTAAATTTAAAACATAGATTTTATGTACTATCTACCTAAGGCATTCTAATGTATCTAAATTAAGTCTTGGCATTAAGCTAGAATAACTAAGCATTATTAGCCATCATTATGTATTAAGCGACCCCGGTAAAAGTTACATTAAAAACAATTTTGCCTAACATCTAGCAAATTTCATTTATAACACCTCATATACATTACAAGGGAGTCGACGGCTAGCTTCTATTCTTTACTAGGTAGATAGATCAAGTAAAGTAAATTATTTTTTTTCCTCTAATCTTTGTAAGGTGGTAGATTATTCCGTATCCGGGTATATTTCCATTCCGCCCAATTTACCACCCTTACACTATGAAGAGATAACCGGGCCAAACTTTGATACCTAATATTGGTGGGATGCCAACTCTATCGCCAACGTGTGATCGTAATCCTCCCGTGGCTGGAACCGTGCTCGCAATCCTCGGCTATTTGTTACGTGATAACTAACGTGGTTATTGATAGCGGTAAGGTCCTGGACAGACGGAAAGTGTTGTGAACACAACAACATTAGCATAAAATAGATCATAGACAATATACTGGGTTTGTGGTCTACAAGGTACAAACAGAAAGTGCGATGATAACATTGGCGTCAGGTAAAACGAGCTCTCGACGACATCATATATCGAACATTAATATAAGACCTAGCACTAATATCCTAATAATTAATTATTAACCTAATCCAGGGGTGCCAAAGCGGTGAAGAGCTCTTGTAGGACAGAAGAAGAATCTCCTTGATTGCCTAGGCTAAATCTAGGCGCTCAACAAGGTAGCAGTAAAAATACCTAGACAGACAGTATCGAGAAAAGTTCTTACTTATTCACTGACTCATCAACGCCCACCCCTAGATTCTTCGCCAAACCCTTGGACCTAGAAAACTGAAATTTTGCATAGAGGTTGTAATTCTTCTCAGACTTGGGTGCGTTTGGAACCCTCGTAGCTACAGTTTTAAGTACGTAATCAATTATCACCACTTATTACATCATGTTACAATTTAACAATTTTGACCATCAGTAAGCGTAACATGTTACCTATTCTGAATAAATAATAATTTGACTTTTGACATTGACTTTAATGTAGAATGGGATAAGGACGCATTTTTCAAAATATAAGAGTGAAGTCGCGGGTGGTCGATAGTAAATAATAATATGAGCTTACTAGCAGATGCCTGCGACTTCATCCGTGGGGATTAGATTTATAATAATCCCATGGGAACTCTTTGCTTTTCCGTGATAAAAAGTAGCCTATGTATGTCACTCTCCAGGTCTTCAACTAATATTTCCAAGTAAAAATCAGTGGGTCGATACGTTGCTACGCTGCGGCGTGATTTAAGGCCAAACCAATAAACCAACAAACAAACACACTTTAGGTATGGATAGTGATTCATACTCGTATTCACGGAAATTGAAAATTCGTTACAATGCAATGGCATCACATTTACAGTTGAAAGCATTTGATGCATCGATATTGGTTTTGTTTATCAGTTCGTATCTCTGTCGAGTAATGAATGTTATGCACTAACCAGCTTTTACCGATTGAAATTTGATGTTTTTATTTGTCGATATTTCAACCCAATTGCACGGGTCAGGGTCACGACAGTCCCATCGTGATCATAACCCGTGCAATTGTGTTGAAATATCCACAAATAAAAACATCAAATTAATCGCCCTAAAATCGCCCAAAATATGTCCTTAAATCACAAAATAAGCTTAAAATCACTCTCCGCGTGATTCAATATTATAACGACAAAGCAAAATGTACTGAAACACTGAAATTATATAGAATACACGGAAAAAAAGAGTGTAATATTTTCAGGGTCCATGTTTGTATTGTATGTGTGTTTCTTTATTTCACCATAGCTTCTAAATGCCTCAACAGTACAGTTAGTACAAGATTGAACAATGCATTTATCGTTTATCGTTTCGTTTACTCCTCACGGTCAATGTTTACGTATTGTCCGGCAGTATGAGTTGGCCATAACAGTCAGTATTGGACTCATCGAGTAAAAGAAATAGTAAACGTGATGGTCCAACTCTCGCCACAATTTGTCTCTCTTACACGTTCGCAAAAAAAGGGGGACAGATATACGCTGCCATTTTGTTGAGTTTGGCATTTATTATTTCGTTTATTGACGTTTTTGACAGATTGACAATGACAGATTGACAGCGTGACAATGACAAACAAGTGACAGTCCACCACTTAGTCTATGGTGTGTGTGTCTATGGTAATTTGTCTAAGATCACTAAAAACCTCAAGAAACTTGTGTCCAGAGCCAAATTTTCATCAGATTAAAAAAAAGTTACCGCTTTCTAGTCTGTTACTCTGTCATTGTCAGTAAAAAAATAAATCAAAACAAACCAACGAAACCAACATAACCTTTTATCATAACTGAAACTGAGAGTTGAGACTGAAACAAACGGAACAATCGCTTTAGTTTTAACTAGAAAACTGAAGTTTTACTGATTATTAGGTATATATTATTGTACGTAATACAACTTTGTAGAAACAACTTCGACAAGGAAGCTGACAGAAAAATAAGCTGGGCTGGGCAGCATTTGGAAAATTGCGTCAAGTCTTCAATTCGTCGATACCCCAAAGCCTAAAGACGAAAGTCTTTAATGAATGTGTCCTACCTGTGATGACGTATGGTGCTGAAACGTGGACACTGACAGTTGGCCTTGTCCACAAGTTCAAAGTCGCTTAGCGGGCTATGTTGGGTAACTCTGAGGGACAAAATCCGTAACAACGAAATCCGTTGGATGACCAGAGTGACTGACATAGCCCAACGAATTAGAAATCTGTACTGGCAGTGGGCAGGCCACGTCTGCCGCAGAACCGATGGGGCAGACGTGTTCTGAAGTGGAGACCGCGTATCAGCAAGCGCAGTGTGGGACGACCTCCAACCCGCTGGACTGACGACCTTAAGTAAGTTTACTCTCTCTCTTCGGATCACGCTCACATAATGTACTAATTACTAGGTAATACAAATCTCTTGATCTGAATTCTGACACATAGACAAGTGGCCAGGTTTGAAGAGTATAGTTAAATCATAACATAACTTCATATGTACCTACCTACTTAAATAATTACTGTCTACTAGGTACCTAGCATTAAATGAGTTCAGAAAGGGCTGAGCCATCATTAATAATTATATTTGTTAGAACAGTTTTGACTACTGACCGCTTGATAAATGACAACACATTTTAGACATAATCTTGTGGTACACTGAAGTTAAAGTTGCAATAAAACATCTAGGTAATCTATTACAGAAAGGCAACTCTTTAATAATCAATTCAGTTTTCTTTGTTTAAGACATGTAATTAAGTTCGGGACCTTGAGTTTGAGCTGTATTTTAGTGTATGTATAAAGGTTATCTGTCTATCTATCTGCTGGCTTTTTACAGCTCATCCGTTCAACCAATTTTGACAAAAGGTACAAAGATCTTTCATCCTGGGGATGGATATAGCCTATTTTTAAATAAACTAGGCTCTGAAAATCGAACAATTCCCACAAGATAAATGAAGTTGCGAGCATAAATTATTTAGTGTGGAGCTTTGTTACATGCTGGAGAAGGAGATAGGCTACTTTTACCCTTTAAATCAGCGCGGATAAAGTCACGGGCATCATCTACTTATTAATTAATATTATAAATAAAACTTAGACCTCATTAAGATAGATAGTAAAATAAGAAGAATAGTTCTTGTCTAATTAGCAATTTAAAAAATTAAAGATCAATAATTTCTATTTTTTCAGTGATAACTGTGGACCAGTTAGTTACGTTATGTTAACAGCCTGTGAATGACCACACCACCTGCCTAATCCACTTTGTTAGAAGAATGCAAGTTGATTTTGCTGCATCAAGACTACACTCTACAGAATCCTCATAAGTCATCTAAGTGCAGTAACACTGCGCAACAAACTACAGTTTTATAACAATATAAAAATTTAATAGTAAATAAAATGTTTTTTGTCTCTGCTTTTCTATTATGAACATAGTGTTTTTATAGCTAGTCATGCCATAAGATTCTTTTATAGGCATTTTAATTCATACCTACATACAACGGGCTAGCTTTTGAGACTTGCCGCCTTGATGGAGAAAAGAAGAGGAGATAGGGACGTTCCGGAGTCTCTGGATTCATCCATACAAAACGTGAGTGAGTCTCTGGCTGAAGGAGTGAAGGGGTTGACTTACCCCGCCGCCCCCTACCGAGGCTGTTTTAAGTCAATGACAATTTTATCAAAATTAAAAATCATTTAAAAAAGTATACATCCCCGGCGGAAAATCACTCCTTCCAAGGGAATGATTTCCCTCCCCTCCCTTTTACCTCAGCTACCCCCATCAAGGCTGCACGTTTCAAAATGTTCATACAAATAAACAAAATTGAAAATTGCCTGTTACGTTCTCAATAAGCTCATAATTAAAAAAATTGTGAGCTAATCTTTGAAGTGTTGAACCGATTTTGATGAGACTTGGTGCACAAACAGTTGGGGACAGTGTGGCTAATTCTGTTAGACGAGGTCTAAATGTATTGCTATCCTTTTCTGCAGTGCAGGGAGCTTATGAAAGGAACAGCAATACACATAAACCTGTCATTTTAATTTAGTTTTGATCATAGATTCCCGGAAATATCCAGGCAGGCAAATTCCAGGATACTTTTTAACTATTATTAGTATCATCTGAAAACTTACTTTTTTTAGGATGAAATAAAACAAATTAAATTCTTTTGTTTAAATTTAAATTAGATACTATAAGTAGGTAGGTATGCGTATAAGTATTTTACATCAGCTGTAAAATTCATAAGGTGTATTTAAGTAGGTACATCATAAACAGTTCAAATTATATAGGTATTCTACAAGTCTGATGACCCCCAGGTTAGTTGCAGTCTTGACTCTTGAATTAAGTTAGGTTCTAGTGGCCCTAGCTTAGGTAGCTGGAAGATAGGCAACATAATCTGGTAAGTATAGGTTAGGTACCATAGATGATCTGCAACCTGAAAATAATAATTTATTTTAGAAAAATACTTAATATAATAAGCTAGCTAAATTTGGTAGGTAGGTCCATTTCATACAAAATTTTACTAACTTATACCCTTCTATACTAGATTGTGCCCGCGATTTTGTCCGCGAGGACTACACAAATTTCAATTAGATAGATCAGTCAGTCAGCTTTTCCTTTTTTATATATAGATAAATTAAGTACCTACTTTCTTGTTTGTGAATGGATGCAAGTAATGGTAGGTAGTAGGTAGGTATTTTCTGTTATTGTATGTATGTTTCTTAATATACCTGGTAGGTAGGTACCTACCTAGGTTTCTATTCTGGTGAAAAAATGGGTTGATTTTATCAGATGTAGGTACCAACTTATATGTATAATTGAATCATAAATTAATGTAAGTAGGCACCTATTTAGTAGGAAATTTGAGCCACACGTTTGATGTACCTACCCATAAGGCTTAGAATAATATTATGTAGGTATTAGGTACCTAGGTATAGGTAGGTAATAAATTGTGCATATCTTACCTTTGCCTCAATGATCAAGGTGTGACATACTCTTTGTGATCGATCTTACAACGCTACAAGTAAATGCATTCTGCGAGCTATATGTATGGATGGCTATCGCTGCACAAAATGATTCATCCGAGATGCACTATTATCATTATCTATCATTTTAGCCTGTGGATGTCTGTCTTCTACATCCAATCATCGCTGCACAAAATGATTCATCCGAGATGCACTATTATCATTATCTATCATTTTAGCCTGTGGATGTCTGTCTTCTACATCCAGTCATCGCTGCACAAAATGATTCATCCGAGATGCACTATTATCATTATCTATCATTTTAGCCTGTGGATGTCTGTCTTCTACATCCAGTCTTGAGGCATCCTCATTCAGCCACTTCACGTTAGGTACCTACTCTATAATATGAACGGTCCATCGGTCGGTACCCCACTAGGTACTTGTAGGTATGCTGTGGTACCAAATCTCAACTCAGTAGGAACGCAGGCATGGATTGTTCACTGCCACTTCAACTTGCTGGGTGGTTTCGACTATGTGAGAACCTGTTTTTTTGACGGATGCTCAACCAAGTACGACAGGCATGGATTGTTCACTGCCACTTCAACTTGCTGGGTGGTTTCGACTATGTGAGAACCTGTTTCTTTGACGGATGCTCAACCAAGTACGACAGGCATGGATTGTTCACTGCCACTTCAACTTGCTGGGGGGTTTCGACTATGTGAGAACCTGTTTCTTTGACGGATGCTCAACCCAGTACGACAGGCATGGATTGTTCACTGCCACTTCAACTTGTTGGGGGGTTTCGACTATTTGAGAACCTGTTTCTTTGACGGATGCTCAACCCAGTACGACAGGCATGGATTGTTCACTGCCACTTCAACTTGTTGGGGGGTTTCGACTATGTGAGAACCTGTTTCTTTGACGGATGCTCAACCCAGTACGACAGGCATGGATTGTTCACTGCCACTTCAACTTGCTGGGGGGTTTCGACTATGTGAGAACCTGTTTCTTTGACGGATGCTCAACCCAGTACGACAGGCAAGGATTGTTCACTGCCACTTCAACTTACGGGGGGGTTTGGGCTATGTGAGAACCTGTTTCTTTGACGGATGCTCAACCCAGTACGACATGCATGGATTGTTCACTGTCACTTCAACTTGCTGGAGGGTTTGGGCTATGTGAGAACCTGTTTCTTTGACCGATACACTGCGCACATCACAAATTACGCCGCTGAACCAAATTTAAGTTACACAATCACGACGGTTAGCTTTGACTACCTTCCCAAACATTCTCCTTGCCTCCGTGGGCAAATTAAGGCACTTCACTTATTAAATTTCATCATTTTGTTTAATTATCAATAAGCTTTCACGCTTCTCTCACCGAGTATTTTTTGGTGAGTTACAATTCGACTATCGACTCGTATCCATAAGCGAAAATGACGTCATTTACTAGTTTTAGGACGTCAAACTTAGGACTCGTACTGCCAAATTACTCGATATTGGTATTGGTGTAGGTAAACGCAAACCATTCTCGATGGTGACGTAGTTATGTGGTAATTGGTATCGTAAAGTTGAAAGCTATACTCGCAAACACTCGATCATCTTTAGTTCGCAATATTTCCGCTGTGTCGCTGCCTGTAGATGTATGGAAACAGTCGATTTCGACTTTGGTATTTTTAAAACTATGAAATCTTCAGATTTGGATGTATTCGAGGATGTATTGGATATCGTTAATTGTACAATGATCCCGAGTAAAACTGATGGCTATACTTTTTTTTTGTAAATACGGCCGAATGGCGCCATTTTATAAGCATTTACTCAGTAAGCTTCTACGCGTATGATTAATGTCTGCGCGCAAGTTTAACAAGAGAGGACATTCAAATAAACAATCCAAAAATAGTTTATAATGCCCTGCCTTTCTGAAGTCTGACTTTTAAACTCACTTCTGGTACACTTTTACTAGTTCGTTTTTAATTTTTAAATTATATAACATGTAGTAGAGTTTGTTATGGAAACTTATACGACACCACCGGCAAAGCCGTATCGCTAAGTAATTTAGCGTACGAAATAAATATAAGGCTTCCTCATTAGATTATCCAGGTGAAACGGCTATTTAAGTGACTAACCTTTAAGGCTATTTATGTGCCTAATATTAATTGGTAGTGCCTTTCAACAATCTAGGTTAACACTGTATCTAATTATCGTCATCATCGCCATTATCATTAACAGATAGACGTCCACAGTTGGACGTTTATCTCAAATGTATAAAATGAAAAGGTGACTGACTGACTGACTGATCTATCTACGCACAGTTCAAACTACTTACTGGACGGATCGGGCTGAAGTTTGGCATATAGATAGCTATTATGACGTAGACATCCGCTAAGAAAGGGTTTTTTGAAATTCAACCCCTAGGGGGGTAAAATAGGGGTTCGAAATTTGTGTAGTCCACGCGGACGAAGTCGCGGGCATAAGCTAGTCTGCTGAACCAATCAGCTTTCCTTTTAAAATGTAGCTGTAAGATAGAAGGTAACTAATGAAACTCAATAACCATTGCGTGAAATCCACCCGGTTCCAACAAAAATCGAAATCTAATTTGCCAACTTTGAATTCAAAGCAAAATCGAATGAATGCAATACGTGTTTCTCGAATTCTAGCTCACCAAAAGCTCCCAGCCTTTCGAGACAAGTTTAATTGGCAAAAATCGTGCATAATTTCCACGCTTTTAATCTATGCAATTACACAGTTTAACAAGTACACAGTTAGACTAATAAAGTGGTCATTAGAGCACCTTATCCATACTAATATTATAAATGCGAAAGTGTGTATGTCTGTCTGTCTGTCTGTTTGTCTGTCGGTCTGCTAGCCTTTCAGGGCCCATCCGTTCAACCGATTTTGACGAAATTTGGTACAGAGATAGCTTTCATCCCGGGGAAGGACATAGGCTACTTTTTATCCCGGAAAATCAAAGAGTTCCCATGGTATTTTCAAAAACCTAAATCCACGCGGACGAAGTCGCGGGCATCAGCTAGTCTCTTATATACATTTCTTCTAGCTCTCTAAGATTGTGAGGTGTAACAACAATGTATGTAATAGCCATATGCCCCACTCATGACCTATTTTTAGGGTTCCGTACCTCAAAAGGAAAAACGGAACCCTAATAGGATCACTTTGTTGTATGTGTCTCTGTCTGTCGGTCTGTCAAGAAACCTAAAGGGTACTTCCCGTTGACCTAGAAATTTGGTAGGAAGGTAGGACTTATAGCTGACATTCGGAAAAATCTGAAAACCGTGAATTTGTGGTTACATTACACAAAAAAAAATTGTGGTCATGAACTAATAATAATTAGTATTTTCAATTTTCGAAGTAAGATAACTATATTAAGTGGAAAATCGTATGAAAGGTCTTCACCTGTGCATTCTAAAATCGATTTTTATTAATTTTTATGCATCATAGTTTTTGAGTTATCGTGCAAAATGTCGAAAAAATACGACTGTAGTACCGAACCCTCGTTGCGCGAGCCTGACTTGCACTTGGCCGGTTTTTTTTTTGAGGCTGAAGTGGTCAAGCCACTAGACTACTAAGCCACAAGCTTAACAGCTCGGGTGAAGCTTTATCGGCTTTTCCTATCATCGGTGCTTCTATCTCTCTCATCAATCAGAGGCTTAACGTTAATCTTCAGCCCATCTGATAATTAACGAAACGACGAACATCGTTAACGTTAACTTAATGGTAAACACTTAGGCGTCCATCAGACGATAGGTTCTTCATCAATCACCTATATCATGTAAATATATAAAAGGAAAAGGTGACTGACGGACTCACTGACTGATCTATCAACGCACAGCTCAAACTACTAAACAGATCAGGCTGAAATTGGACATGCAGATAGCTATTATGACGTAGGCATCCGCTAAGAAAGGATTTTTGAAAGTTCAACCCCTGAGGGGGTGAAATAGGGGTTTGAAATATGTGTAGTCCACGCGGACGAAGTCGCTAACATAGAACTGCAATAACTCTTGTATACATAACATACCTATTCGGTAATAAATTAAATTATTTTTTACTTTTTAGTGTTTGTGGTTATTTAAGTCGGTACCTAAGTATATTGTGGTCAAAGTTTAACAGTAACCATATCCTAACCATGCATGTGGACTTCAGAGAATTGTTTCTACACTACAGCATATTCCAACTGTGATTCTGTATCGATCTCGAAGATGAGATTTGCAGTTGGCCGAGCGTAGTGCACGGAAATGGCCAATATCTTCGTCCGTTTCTGCAGCATATCTATGGGTTGTATCGTATATCGATGTTTACGAGGCAGACATATCTACGAATGGACAGTATCTATATTGAACTTGTAAATAGTAACTGTATTTTGAATTCGAAAAGAAAATTCCGTGAAAAAGGAGTTCCTCGTGAATTGTATCTATACATGAAAGAAAGAAAATTTATTTTTAGTATAATCTTTAGCTTATAAGTACAATACGAACCTTCTGTATTTTTCTTGTCCTGGGTCAAAAGAAATGTTATACCTTCCTACTGCTAAGTAGTGTTTATAATAAATAATAAATAAATAATTTTTATTTCAGGCAATGAAAATACAACCCATAACAATATACACAGTATGAAGCGGATTAAATTAATATTAGAATTGATTAGAATATAATATAAATGTAAAAAAATGGCGCTAACAATTTAAAAAAAAAAAAAAAATCTAAGTAAAGGTGTTATTGTCGCACCGATGCAGGTTGGACCAATGCTTTGTAAAAGGATTACTAAGGTCCTCTACAACAGCACACAAGATAGCGTTTGTACTGTGTGTCAGTCTTTTCCAGAAGGATGCCGTCCTTGCTCGGAGTATGGCGAAGAAGTCAGGGACTCTTGCAGCAGCAAACATAGCTTTAGCACTGCAGAAACGCGGGTGCTTCATTAGGATGCGGAAGGCGTTGTTATATTGTACCCTAAGTGCATTATAGCTGCGCTTGATAAACTTTGTCCACAGCTGACATGTGTAGAAACATTGACAAAAAGCTTTAAATAACGTCACCTTCACATCATCGGAGCAACGAGCGAATCTGCGCGCTATCATGTTAGCCCGTACCGAAAGAGCCCTGCGCTCCCTCTCCATATCTCTGTCATCTTTTATGTCTTCTGATAAAATATGGCCCAAATATTTAAAGCTCTTGACAACCCGAACCGACGACCCATTCAGATATACCGGCGGAACGGTCTCCGGACCCTTGCCCGCTTTGAAGACGAGCATTTCAGTTTTTGCTACATTATATTTGAGAGCATGTTCTGTAGCAAACTGCTCACAAATATTGAGCAGTTTCCTAAGTCCATTTATTGAGGGGCTGAGGAGCACCATGTCATCAGCGTAGCTCAAATTGTTAACACAGATGTTACCAATATGGCAACCGACTTTGGTACTTCTCAGCCTCCCGATAAGGTCATTCATATAAAGGTTAAATAGGTCCGGAGACGTTAGCCCTCCTTGACGAACGCCACACTCTAGTCTGTATTCACTAGAGAGTGCATCGCCCCATTTTACGTAGTTAGTTTGGTTCTCGTACCAAAATCTCCACAGATTCATTAATTCTTTTGGTACGTGTCTATCAAGTTTACGCCATAGTATTTTGTAATTAACGAGGTCAAATGCCCGGCTTAGATCTAGAAAACATGCATATACTGAAGTATCTCTATTAACATAATAGTTTACAGTATATTTGAGACTTAAAATAGCCGAATCTGTGGAGAGTCCGGCACGAAAACCAAACTGAGCATCGTCAATATTAAAATTCCTGGTCAGTTCGGGTTGTAAGAGCCTTTCCAAGATTTTTCCGACCACAGTACCTAACGATATGGGTCTATAGTTGGTAAGGTTAGACAGTTCGCCGGTTCTATTTTTTACGATGGGGGCTACTACCGTTTTCATAAGGCCCTGTGGTAAATAACTGTGCTTTAAGCATAACTTGAATATAATGGACAAGACCCGATAAACTTCATCACTGGCATAGAGTATGTGCTCAATGCTGAGGCCATCGTGTCCCGGAGACTTGCCACGCTTTATACATCTTACAGTTTGCGCAATGTTATCTGGAGTGAAAATATTATTCAGATCAACAGACGAGTTCTGCTGTCTGTTTAGTAAAATTAAGTAAATTTACATGATTTTTTGTTATTATTCGATGATAAGTATTAGCCCTTGCCTGCGATCTCATCAGGTAAGAAAGAAAGAAAGAAAATGCATAATAATTATTTGTTGTTGGTGTCACAAATAAAAACTAAGTACAAATGTAACATTTTCATCTGTGACACCACCCCAAAAATTGTATTAATTACAGCCAATTTAAATAAGGTTCAAAATTCGGCACATTTTACTGGAAGACGTTGAGACTCGAAGCAGTACGGAAACAATTTATTCCTTCCAAGTCGATATTTGACTCAATGCCAAGAAGTTGCCAAGCGATTTACAAGCTCTCATTTCACCTTTAACTCGAGTGGAATTGGAATACAGAGAATTGTTGAATTTTATACTAACTAGCTTATGCTCGCCAATTCGTCCGCGTGGACTACACAAATTTCAAACCCCTATTTATTTTCAAAAATCCTTTCTTAGCGGATGTCTACGTCCTAATAGCTATCTGCATGCCAAATTTCAGCCCGATCCGTCCAGTAGTTTGAGCTGTGCGTTGATAGATCAGTCAGTCAGTCAGTCAGTCGGTCACCTTTTCCTTTTATATATTTAAGATTCCCAACGACATTCATGTACTAACAACTTTGCTGTGTAGATTTGTGCACATTGGCGACATGTGGGTCAACAAATGCCATGGCTAGCTGTCCGAAAGGATTTACTTTGTTGCAGAGCTTTTTCTATTGCTTCTACCTATTGTTCAACTAATTTGTCTATTCTTCTATATCCTCCACCATTGTTTAGAATCTTTGCGTTATATACCTACTGTATTATTTCTTTAAGTAAGTAATTAGTTAATAGGTACCTTCGTTGCAGCTAGGCACCGAGGACAAACCTCTGTGGTTTTTTCGGTATTTTTAGTTTAAGCTTTTATTTGTATGTATTTTGATTTGATAATAAATTTAAAAAAAAAAATAGTTTGTTCAGAGTTTTCTCTTTCTTATATTAACTTAATTCATCATCGGATTAAAATATGCACTAAGTATAATAGTTAATGGTCTAATCATCAGTTAATTTCTGATATTATTTATTTGTACCTACGCTTCAATTTTAATGCTTATTATTTTGAAAACTTTTGGAAAAAGAAAACGTGCAAGTCTTTCTAAATTTCTTAGCAATTATTTTAGCAGTGGCGGATTTGCCCTAAGGCCCAGTAGGCCCAGGCCCAGGCAGGCAGGCGGCCAGGTATTAGGGGCGGCCAATTGTGAAAAAATTCACTGATGTTATGATAAAAGTTGGTAGTAAAAAAAATCGTTAAGTATGTAATCTATTATCATGAATGCTAAGAAAGGGGCGGCTGTTACCTACTTACTACATGGCCTGGGGCCTAGGGCGGCCAAGACTGCAAATCCACCACTGTTGGTACGTATATGCGTCATGCGACAGCAAAATATTTTGCAACAAAAAGTTGCTGAATACGGCCTATAAAAATACGATAAAAACCGCAAGCGAATCGAATCCATAGCTTTTCCGTGCTAATTTTCTTCCCGGAATATGAAATCGGTTTGCGGGTGGCAGCGATATGAATGGCGAGTGGTTGAAATTACGAATAAGTGGAAAAATCAAACCACCTCTACATCCGGGGTTATACCCTGCTAAAAACGTGGACAAATCTGGCGAAAAAAAGCGAAGTTTTGTCCACATAGATATAGCACGTCCACACTCCACCCCTCCATTTCCATACTTTGTTGGTGGTTACAGTAATAATTAGACAAAGCAACGAGCTGGCCGGTGCGGTTATCTCAACATAAATCACGCGGAATTACCCCGGTGCCGATACGATCAGTTGCTAAAGTTCAATACTCTACATAGGTAGGTACAACCAGGGTACAACTACTTTGGAAACATGCCAGATTAGTAACTGAGAATATTATATACATATCACGTGCACTTTTCTAAAATTTTCGAAAGCGTGCAGGATATCTCGTCTGAAGAGTACCTCATCAACTTCCCTGGTACAATTCCCATGAAAATTCTTTGATTGTCCGGGATAAATAATAGCGTATGTCCATTCCCGGGATGCAAGCTATATCTGTACCAAAAAATAATTGCGAACGACACCCTAGTGGTGTCGTCCAGTGGTGGCGTTGATAAGACAATAAATTGTATTCTTGTGTGTCAATACAAATATAAAGAAATCTCGAGCTTTTGTCAAAATCGGTTAAATGGAAGCCGTAAAATGCTAGCAGACAGACATACAGACACTTTTTTGCATCCAAACTAATTAATATTTACTAATATTTTAATGCGAGATAGCTTGCGTATAGAAATTACCCAGGGACGGACATAGGCTGGGTAATTTTTGTCCCAGAAAATCAAGGAGCCCTCACGGGATTCTTAAAAAGTTTAGTCATGCGGACGAAGTCGTGAGCATCATCATATTAGTATGGATTAGTATGGATACCCACCGTTATAATTATTTATTTAGGTACAAAAGGTGAACAGTCAAAATAACAAATTCCCACAAACAATTTAGTAAAGTTTATTGAACTGGCTTTATACGTACGAATGTAAAACACGTCGTCGTCAAGATATTGAAACGCGCAGCCTCTAGCCAAAAATCTGTACCCCCACATGATTAAATGCCCAACTTTCCAGTAGTACGATACGAGCGGTCGCTGGCAACACTCCAACAGTGCAGTGTACATTGTTGCCAGGCTACTGACGTTTAGATATATTTTATTGTACAGAACGAGAACACAGCATGCAATATCAGCAATGCAATTTTCTGTCATAGATCGAAGGAAAATAATGGAAAAGCCAATCAAACTAACGATGGTATCTCCGTCAATCGCTCTATACAAACATAAATAACACATAGTCTACCTAAATTTTAAGTTTCCACGCACCATTTTAACTTTATGTGGTAGGTATTAGACCCTGGGTAAAGACTAGTATTGGTCTAATATGCCTTAGACCTTAGACCGTACATCTCTCAAGGAATTCAGAAGTATATTCTCTTCAATTGGAATTGATAATTTAAATAACATAAAAAGGAGCCAAAAAAGGTTTTATTGCTTAGTAATAAAGATACCCATACTCGATATCGTATTCTAAATAATCCCGTGGACTCCTGGCAGTCCCACCGCCGCTGCCCGTCCGCCGCGACTTGAACAAATCTGGATACGCTTTCATCAAAATTTTCAAATTCTGTTTATTTATCGTTCCATTTAAAATGATATCCCTAAACGTTTGATTACTTATGAACTCTCGGTTAACGCCTAGTATATCATTTAATCTTTTCTGTAACGCTGCGTCAATTTTTATCAACTCCATTTCATGGATGTCTCTGACGGTCTTTCTTTCCTTCCTGTAACGCTTCTTCAACTCTTCGATGAATTTCTTTAGGTGTTTTGTTTTCTTCTTCCTTGCAGTAGTTCCATTTCGGTATGACCTGTTCAGTATCTTTCTTATTTCTCTCATTATCTTTCTAATAGTCCTCCTTATTTTACGTTTACGCTTCAACCTTTCTCTTAGTCTACGTTTTCTATCTCTTGACCTTTTACGTTTTTTACGTTCTTTAGAACTTTTGTTTCTTGTTTTATGTTCTTCTGTATCAGTTGCTAGGCTCGAATCGGCAAATGAAACATCAAATCCTGCGTACAGATCGTAGTTTGTCACCTCCAGAGCGCAGCATATGAAGTTGGTACGGCCACAGAAGTAATCTCCTCGATATATTCTGTATTCGGCTTCACACTCCATTGCTAACATGCAAGATCCCCATGGTGCATCATGTTGGTTTGGATCTCCACAAGGCACACCCCATGGCCCTAAAAGTTTAATATTGAATCTTAGCAAGGCACCTAATCTAAATTGTAATTTATAAAATTTGTCGACGTCCTCGTTTCTACAAATAGATGTCCACAGCTTTATTTGTTATCCTTTATTTGTTTAATGTAATATCCACAATATTACACTAATATAATAGGAACGAGGCTGGATGAGGAAGGATGAGGGCCGGGTGTGATGGGAAATTTCACAATTCCTTACCCCTTACCCTATAGGGTACTTCCCGTTGAATCATGAAATTTGGCAGGTAGGTAGGTTTTATAGCACAAGTAAAAGGAATAAATCCGAAAACCGTGAATTTGTGGTTGCATCATAAAAAAAATGTGAAAAAAAACAATTTTTTATTTATTTTTATGCATAATAGCTTTTGGTTTATCGTGCAAAATGTCGGAAAAAAATAACCGAGTACGGAACCCTCGGTACGCGAGTCTGACTCGCACTAGGCCGGTTTTTTGCACATGGATATAGTTAAAAACCAAAGAGTTACCACGGGGTTTCAAGCCCCTAAACCTACGCGAACGAAGTCGCGGGCAACAGCTAGTAATAGATAATGGAAAAGCTTTAGACTTTCGAAACGCGAAATCGCAGATTATCCCTGCCCGGAATCGAACTCGAAACCTTCCTGTTTGAATAAGTGCCACACCAGGAAGGTCATTTAAAGTACGTTTTTTTTTCATCGAACTTAAAGTTTAAACAAACCTAAGATAATAATATAGACAATAGAATCAAACTACAAAAGCATTTGAGTATTTCTTACTTGCGGCGACCATGTTAACTATATCGCCTTTAGGCATAGAAGAGTTGATTGCTTCTAACTTCTTCTGCAGCCAATGCTGTTTCCATTCTTCTTTCCAATCCGGAAGTTCTAGACTTGAACTATAAGTGTCACTTTCAATATCAGAAGACTCCCGTTGCTTGCTTGCTCTTCTAAAATTTCTCCCCTTCATGTAGTTCAACACAGGGTCTTTGTGGTACACTTGTTTTTCCAAGTCCGGATCTTTTATTATTTTTTTAATATCGCCCGCCGTATTAAGTCGTTTTTCATAAACCTTTAATCTTTTCAATACTTCTGATTTTCTTTTCGCCGCTCTTGCATCTTTAAGATCTTCTATTCTTTTTCTGGGCTCAATATGTGGTCCATTTTTTTCATTATTAGTAATTTTATTGGGGGTTTTCTGACCATATCTGTATATTGAAGACTTTTCATCATCTCTAACGTTAATATACGATTTCGTATGTATAATAGTTGTATAAATTACGATGAAGTATAAAGCAACCTTCATTTCGGGTCTACATTTCTCTAAAAAGCGGTAAAAATGAGTTAGGAATCGAATGAGAATGTCATAAAAGTGTTTTATAGTAGCGCCTATAAAATTTCGAAACGTGTGGTTATTTTATTTCCTGTGCGACGCGTAGGTATATACCTCGTTAGCAATATATTTTATTGCCCTGGTTCTTTTTAATACTTACTTAAATATTTTTAACATATAATACAGGTATGCTTTCAAAAAATACGCTTACCTACTCGTATAATAAGTTTATGTGAATAGACAACAGGAGCGACGCGACGACTTTTATCCAATAAAATAGAATACTATGTGAAGCATTTATTGTGAAAACTTGTTATATTATAAGCCTAAAGTTATTTAATTCGGGCGGCTTCAGACTAGCGTATTTTTTTGCGCGTATACGGTCGTTTCAGCATACGCGCTTACACGCGCGCTACATTACGCGCTTCAAAAAACCGGACTCGCGTATACGGGCATATTTCGGCGTGTTCGCTCGAACCGGTGGCCCGGTGGGTGGTGGTCTCTCGCGGCTCGCGCTTATACGAGCTAAGAAGCGCGTCAACGCTCGTACGAGTTGAGCGTGTGCCAAAAGGCGCGCCTATACGCACCTACATGCGCTTCCAAAAATGAGCTCATACGCGCGTCTAAAACGCTAGTCTGAAACCGCCCTAAGCTAATGTAGTACAAAAAGCTGTTGGTTTTTCCAATAAAATATAACCATCTTAGACTGCATCATCACTTACCACCAGGTGAGATTGCATCCAATTGCTAACTTGTATCTGAATAAAAATAAATTGTAATGCCACATGATATTTCAAAAAAACTTTATTTAGAAGTAGGTACCTAGGATATAGCACGGACACGATTACCGACAAGAGACTGAAACTTGAAAGTAGTAGAGAACTATTTAAGTAGGGATCAAAGTTTTTGAATGTCCCAAAGAACTTGATCACCTAATAAAAGCTCGGAATCGCGTCCAAGAACTTTACTATTGGCTTTACTATCCCATTTTATTGGCAGGTTTAACTACCTATAGTACGCAGCAGAAAGGAATGTACAACGGCCTTTAGCATGACATTTTGGCTTTGTAGAGCATTGTCTCTATCACTCCTATGTGACGTTTTCTCGGTCTCAACGACAGAGACAACGCTCTACAAATCTGCTATCTCCTTCTAAAGGTACGAGTACATTATATTCTGTCGCGTACTGTACCATAGATTTACATAAATGCTATTGTTATTGAGCTACAGCTAGGCGGTAATAGCGGTTACCGATCAGAGTACCTACTACCTACCAACTTAGAACAACCTCCGAACGCCATGTCGGGGGAGAAGGGGAGGAAGGGAGTTATATAAAAAAAGTGTAGTGGTTAAGACGTCATCGGCCTCTTATTCGTGGGGAGTCGGGGGATCGATCCCGGGCACGCACCTCTAACTTTTCAGAAGTGTGTGCATTTTATCGTGAGAAAACCCGTATTCATGAAAATTCTCCATAATTTTCTCAAAGGTGTGTGAAATCTGGTTCTGGTTCTGTCTGTCAAAGGTCCATATAATATTCCGTAACGCTAGGCGATTTAAGAAAGCGTTTTTGAATCGATATCCCGGTTTTTTAGCACACGGAGGGTACCGTACCGGCATCGTACAAGATTAGGTAATGTAGCTACTTCTTATTAATTATTTTTAATTTAGGTACATGGCGGCCATTTTGAAAAATTAGTTGTTGTTATACCTAGCGGCAATAGAAATGAATACACACTCTGTAAAAATTTCAACTCTCCACCTATTATATACGGATCACGAGATACGAGTGCGGCTTTGGCGACGAGGACACCATTGTGCTGTGGGAGTGTCCCCATTTATGAGGACTTGCGGGTAACGATGCTGGATGGGGTCGACCAGGAAGTGGCACCAGTCAGACACGGACCGGACCTCGTCTCATCGGCGGGAAACTACAACCGGCTACGGGAATTCGAGCATTATTGGCACAAGAGGTGAAGCAGCTCAGAGCGTACAGGTACCAGGTAAGAACCACAGAGGAGCAGCAGCGGGGATCTCAGCTGTGCTAGTCTACGTAGTAGACGTCTAGCCCCCAAGGTGGGAGAGTGACCATAATTGACAAGGAGAGATAAAATAATTTGTGAAAACGCCAATAGCAAGTACCGAACGGCGCCCTCACGCGATTCGGCTCATAGAACCGAGAGTTTGGTGGGGAACAACCATGAAGGACGAAGGTATGGTTGTCCTTGGTTCACGAGATACAGCCCGCTGACAAACAAACGGACGGACGACTGTGCTGCACGAGACTGACTGACTGACTGATCTATCAACGCACAGCTCAAACTACTACGCTACGGATCGGGCTGAAATTTGGCATGCAGATAGCTATTATGACGTAGATATCCGCTAAGGAAGGATTTTTGAAAGGTGCGGTCGGACGGACGGACGGATAGCGGAGACTTATAATAGGCTCCCGTTGGCACCCTTCGGGTACGGTACCCCAAAAAGATCATATAAAAATCGTTAAAACGCGATTAGCAAAAACATTTTTGCTATCCACAACCACTCAATATGTAGTGTACGCAATGTCAGCCACAGGGATCCGCCGCAGATAAAACTGTTTTGCATTATGCATGAGCCAGCCACTATAAATCAAATTCAAAATCCTGCACTTTAGATAAAATAGAATTCGCATTGGATATCCATCTTTATTATATGAAAATTTGGTAGTATTCTTCTTTTAAATATACAAAAGGAAAAGGTGACTGACTGACTGATCTATCAACGCACAGCTCAAACTACTGGAGGGAGTTTTCCTTTTATATATTTAGACTAGATGATGCCCGCGACTTTGTCCGCGTGGATTTCGGTTTTTGAAAATCCCTGGGAACTCTTTGATTTTCCGGGATAAAGAGTAGCCTATGTCCTTCCTTGGGATGCAAGCTGTCTCTGTACCAAATTTCATCAAAATCGGTTAAACGGATGGGCCGTGACAAGCTAGCAGACAGACAGACACACTTTCGCATTTATAATATTAGTATGGATAAGGAGAACTAAACTAAACCATACAATAGGACAGCACCGTATGTTGTTCTTTTCTTTCTTTCTTCACTCTGGGCTGGTTTCCGCACTTAAACGTTTCCGTCTGTTGTTATGTATGTTGTGTCATGTGTGTATAATAGTGTTTATAGCTTTATACCAAAACGATTTTGAAGTGTTAGCTTCAGAATTTGATTTACAACACTCGCTCATGCATTATGCATAACACCTGCTATCCTGTCGGGCTATTATGGCCGCCGGATCGCTGTGAGTGACGTAGCGTATCGCAAATAGGGTGTGTATTGAGTTACGCTGCAAAAACACACTAAGCAATTTGCATATTTATCGTAGTGTGATAAAAAGAAAAATATATTATACTAGCTTATGCCCGCGACTTTGTCCGTTGTGAACTACACAAATTTCGAACCCCTATTGTACCCTTTTAACGGTTGAATCTTCAAAATTCCTTTCTTAGGGGATGTCTACGTCATAATAGCTATATTCATGCCCAGCCATATCCGTCCAGAAGTTTGAGCTATGCGTTGATAGATCAGTCAGTCAGTCACCTTTTCCTTTTATATATTTAGTTATGGAGAACTAAAGTAAACCATACAATAGGTAAGCACCGTATGTTGTGTGTACAATAGTGTTTATAGCTTTACACCAAAACGATTTTGAAGTGTTAGCTTCAGAATTTGATTTAATAAGGTTCAGGAGATGCAACCCGCTGACAGACAGACGGGCGAACGAAGGGATAGCGGAGGTTTAGTAATAGGGTCCCGTTGGCATCCTTCGGGTAGGTACGTAACCCTAAAAAAGACATGTGTAGAAAATCACTGAGAAAATTGTAAGAACTTTCTTATGAAATTCATTATTTTTCCTTCTAAAAGGAGCAGTGCCGGTATAGGCCTTGGGCGTATTTTAAATGAAATCCGCTTAGAAGGTCCCAAGCAAATAATACAATTCTAGCGCAATATGCGTGCGCTTGCCTTGTCCGACTATAAAACCCAGCCCCTATTTTAATATTAACCCACGCTAAGCAAAACCGTCGTAGTTTTAACCCGGATATTATACAGTATAAAGGAAGTAAAAACCCTTTTCTTAGCAAAATGTTGAACGTTCAGAATACAAAATTGTGTGAGGTTTATTTAAATAAATAAATAAAAGTTTATTTAGCACACCAAATTATTTTTTTCTTTATAGCTATATTTTCTTTCTTATCTATATGCGATTTGATAATTTATATTTTTTAATTTGATAAATTTGATCCCGCGCGTGCCTTTCGTTATTTTTATTTTATTTTTTAAATGGTGAGCAAACAAGCAGGCGGGTCACCTGATCTTAAGTAATTACCGCCGCCGCCCGCCCATGAACATTTGCAGTGCCAGAGTGCGTTGCCGGCCTTAAAAATATTATACCTTCGTTATTTTATAAGAGCGGAAAGTTTACTTGCGTATTGTCCCGAACACAGGGAGGAACGATCAGCGTCGATGAAGTTTGATAATGGTCGCTTTGGAAGGTAATAAAGGTGTAAAATATCTTACGTCAAAGTATAGTCTAAATTTTTTTCCGGAATATTTTAAGAAATCAAGTCATGCATTGCCAGACACTTAATATAGTGGCAACCGCCTGCCATACAGCCTTACAGTTTAAGAAATTATTTAAGTTCTTCATAGTCACTGATCGTTCCTCCCTGTGTTGGGGGCAATACACAGATTAAAATATTTCAGCTTTTATAAAATAACAAAACCTTGGCCCTGACTGGCTCTCTCTCTACAAATAGGTGAACAATATGTACATATCAATTCAATACTGCATTTAAAAATATACATATTTTAATTTCTATAAATTATAAAAATATCCAGGACTTGTTCAGTATCAGTATGTCATCATTTGCAACATTTTACTGTCTCCATGATTTCAATTCACAAATTGCTAGTTCCTTTGAGGTTTTTATATAGCCACAGAGAATAGCAAAAAAAAAATTTCTTAATTTATAACTTCTTCAACAGCTTCTGGCCTTTCAAGCCAAACTCTATGGTCTTTGCCCTTCTCAGCAGGGAAGTCCCTCTTTGTATGACAAGTGTTGCACATCCATTCAATGTGTTTAGATTTATGTCTGTTCTTTATCTTCATATTTGCAGATGTCTTATCCACAAGCATTGAGCGGCACTTCTTGCATATCTGCCTCTTTATATCCGGGTGACTGAAATCAAAAAATGTATGCCTAAATGTCTAAATCTAAATATACTATAAAAGGTGACTGGCTGACTGACTGATCTTTCAATGCACAGCTCAAACTACTGGACGGATTGGGCTGAAATTTGGCATGCATATAGTTATTATGACGTAGGCATCTGCTAAGGAAGGATTTTTGAATATTCAACCCCTAAGGGGTGAAATAGGGGTTTGAAATTCGTGTAGTCCACGCAGACGAAGTCGCGAGCATAAGCTAGTATTATATAAAAGGAACAGCTGACTGACTGATCTATCAATGTACAGCTCAAACTACTGGATAATATGTTGACGGGTGACAGAAGTGAGTGGAAGAAGAAGACATGTGCCGACCCCACGTAGCGTGGGATAAGGTAAGGAAGAAGAAGAAGATGTATCTGTTGGTCTTGCGTTGCTATTCACCAAGTAACACCTACATTTAGCTAATTGTGGTTTGTTCTTACATTTTTAAAACATTCTTCTTCGCCACGTTAATTATGAGATTTCCGTAATAGGCTGAAAGCACTGGGTTAATGCCAGCCATGTGTTTACTTATCTGAAAAAAAAGGTTAAAACAAAATTAAGTAGGTACCTACTCACCTGAATAGAGAGCAAAGTATGATTTAAGTTATGAAAGCAAGAAGGTACTTGATAAAGATAGTTAATCCTTTGGAAAGAATCGTTTCCGTGTACTTTTTTCATGATTTACAATCAAATCTGTTTTTCTAACCAAAATAAAAACCAAATTACAAAATGGTTGACTTTGGGTTTTTTCTCCTACACTTGTACTTGTGAGCATCCATTTATTGAGTGTAACTAAAACGTGGAGTTTCACAAGCAAGATTAACAACTTTTTAGTTAATTTTTTAAATAAATATAAATAGGTTTGTAATTTTGCAAACTTCAAATTGTTTTGGTGTTTTGGTTAATTTTGACATTGACAAGCAGCTGATTTTGAAGGTGAAAAATTCGTTTTGAAACGCAATTTGTGAAATCATGCAACGCAATGTCTAAAATGTTGAAAAAGTTTTTTAATCTTGAATCATCTCCGCAATAATTTTGCTGCCATGCATAATGTGAAATGTAAATTGTAAACCGTTTAACCGTACGAGAGGTCGAGATGGCAATCGGGGTATGAGGGTATGAGCACACATGAGGTAGGAGATTATAATATCTCTATGCTTTTGAGACTTGAGAGCTGTGCTTGAGACTTAAGTCGTGGTTACCCCACTATACTACTTTACTCTATGGGTTACCCGTTGGCCGTTACATACCTACTCTTTGACTTGAAAGTTGAATTACTGCCGCGCGATTGCGGGAGAATGACAGCTACAATGTCATGATCGCAATCATCTCTGATTGGTTAACGCTCGCTCACTATTGGCTACAATGCATTGTTGCAACAATAATCGCACAAATTCAGCCAATCAGAACAATTGAGATTGTAATAATGATTGATGCAGGTTTTAGACAATCGCCCTACTGTTGTATGGATTTGAGAAATTTTGACAAAGGTTTGACATTATGTGAAAACTTGAAAATTTCATCGAAAAAACACAAATTATTCAACAAACACGCTAAATAATTCATTGCCGGCTAAAATTATCTTTGGATTACCATTTTAAATCAACATTTCATTCTGATAATTGACTTTTCCTCTAATATTACATCAAGACATAACCTCATTGGTGAAAAATTGTCATGTTACCCAAAAACAAAGGTATTTTATCCAAACTGAGGCCTCGAAGTAGATATCATTGCAGATTTCTATCATCTCAAGCCAATGTTGGTGAAATTGAAGTACCATTTTCAAATGGGTAAGTTTTTATAAAGTTAAGGTTAGGTTTTGTTTCTTATTCCCTGGGTCATGAACTCGACTCCAGAGCGGTTTCTATCACGTTCGTTGAGCTTATTATTGTAAAACTATATCTTATATGTTTTGTATAAACATAATTAATAAATGGTATTTCTCATTAATTACTATCAGCTAATGCCCGACATGCGTTAAAATACGATGCACTTGCCAGCTAACGTACATTGATGGCACTAAGTCACAACCATCCCGCAAGTGCTTACAACTACTGTACAAAGTATCAACTCAATCAGGTAAACAGTTTGTGAACACATAAGCAACAAACAAACACACAAACATTAAGTTTTATATAATTTGAATGGACTATAAATTTTACAAATATTAATTAATTAAACTATTCTATTGCAGCTTTATATTCTCATATATTTAATAGTTAAATCGGTACTCTTATGCTTTAGTCTAAGTCTTAACATGACCAAAATATTACCCAGGCAATCCCCAGGAACGCCGTCGTAAAGTTTTCAAACATTGAAGTGAGTGACTTCTCATGGGATTTGTAGTCACAAGTTCTAAACTCAGTTTAATATGATTGGCTGTATAAGACTGTTTCATATTTGTGAGAATTATCTAGGAAATCTAGGTGCAGTCTTAGTTATTGGCTGTGATACAAAGTTTTTTCATTTACAGTATCCCTCTCAAGCTGTCAACGGGTAGATATGCAAGGTTTGCAGATGGGGCTTGTGTGGCTACGCTGGGCAACACCAGTGTGCTATCCACAGTGGTGTCAAAGGCCAAACAGAGTTCCAGCAACTTCCTGCCACTGCTAGTGGATTATAGACAGAAGGCAGCTGCTGCTGGGCGGATACCTACTAACTTTCTAAGGAAAGAATTGGGTAAGGAGTTTAATATTTTGCTAAAATACCACCCTATACAGTATCTCTTTAATGGGAATTGATTTGGCATCAATGTTTGAACATCATCATCTCAATCCATACCAATATAGCTCAGCAGGTTGCAGAGCTGAAATGGCAATAGGCAGGGCACATAGTTCAAAAAACTGATTGATGTTGGGGTCCCAAGGTGCTAGAATGGTGACCTCGCAAGAAAGCACAGCATTTGAAGACCCACCAGGTAGACAGACAACATCAGACTAGTCGCAGGGAGCCGCTAGATTCAGGTAATGCAAGACTGTGGTGTGTGGAAGTCCCTACAAGAGACCTATGTCCAGTGGATGTCTATCGGTTAACAATTAATTATGTCTCCCCTCAATGAGAAACTTATAGGCCACCACACTGGCCAAGTACGGATAGACAGACCAAGTTTTTGACTAGTTTCGCTCAGGTATTATTTCTGAAAATACTTCCTTGGTAATGAAAATCCTCAAGTTTGTAGACTCAGCAGCTTAAGCTGAACATTGCTGTCTGTTAATCTACTTATCTGATAAATTATGTATAAAGAAAATGACAAGTAAATCAACATCAGAAGTGGGATGCTATTATAGTCATTATTAAAAATAAGTACTGAAATATAGCATTTACAGAATGAATAATTAATTTTCTATTAGCACTCATCACCCATTATTAACTTCACTACCCATATTATAAATGCGAAAGTGTGTTTGTTTGTTGGTTTTTCTTTTTATCCCATTGCAAGGAAGCAACGGATCGACGTGATTTTTTGCAAGACCTGGAAAGTGGCTACTTTAGTGGCAAATCAAAGACATCCTACAGGATTTTTAAAAACCTATATCCACGGACCACGCGTACATACAAATGGGCCTATTTATTATTATAGGGGTCGAAAACCAAGATTGGGATATTTTTACGTATTTCTTTTTTATACAGGTCCAACGGAACGTGAAATTCTGACATCGCGTCTTATAGACCGATCTCTCCGACCACTGTTCCCACAGAATTATAACTTCGACACTCAGATAGTGTGCAACATGCTTGCAGTGGACAGCACCAACCCTCCAGAAACCGTCGCAATTAATGCGGCTAGTGCGGCACTGGCTTTATCTGATGTGCCTTGGAATGGACCAGTTGGAGCTGTTAGGTTAGTAGTTAACAACCTGTAGGTCAATTTCGTAAAACCTGCATCAGTCATTATTACAACCTAAATTGTTGTGACTGGCTGAATTTGTGCAATGCATTGGAGCCAATAGAGAGCCAGCGTCGACCAGCCAGAGGTGATTGCGATTGTAACACTGTAGCTGTCATTCTACCGCAATCGAGCAGCTGTGTTATTTGTTTAATGAATGCATGCCATGTAGATTGACTCTAAAGGCTAGTAGGACTCTGAATCTAAGCAAGGATGAGTCCTTCTGCATATATTTTCTTGGGTTTAAACTCGGTAAAGATTATATAGATAACTATCTTATTCCCGCGACTTCGTCCGCGTGGACTACACAAATTTCAACTCCCCTATTTGATCCCCTTATGGGTTGTGTGTTAAAAAATCTTTTGTTACCGGATGTCTACGTCATAATAGCTATCTGCATGCCAAATTTCAGCCCGATCCGTCCAGTAGCTTAAGCTGTGTATTGATAGATCAGTCAGTCAGTCAGCTTTTCTTTTTATATATTTAGATTTTTGTCCAAATTTTTGTATGTTTAATAAAATTAATTTGTATATTTTATGTGTACCTACTGTATTCATTGTTAATATTGGGGAGGGAAAAAATCAGTTTCCCTAGCTAAAGGGGGGACAAGATTGAAAAAGTTAGGAACCACCTGAATTAAACAGATTTTGATATTTGTATCGTTTATATTTTTTCATTGCGTGTTTTGCTTATCATGTCGGCCATGTTGGATTTGCTGTCATAGCCTAAAATATACGTAAATCTAAGACAAGGAAACTGACATAATACTTATTTCATTTTAATCACAGACTAGGCCAAATAGACAATGAAATAATCATCAACCCAACACGCCGCGACTTAGAGAAGTCGGCCCTCAACTTAGTGGTTGCAGCTACCAGCAGCAACCTAGTGGTGATGCTGGAGGGACATGCCAACGTTATCCTGCAGCAGGACCTGCTCAAAGCCATCAAACTAGGTAGGAATGTAAGTCGATTTGTTCTTTACTTTCACACAAGACGTAACTCAGAGAACCCTCAACCTAGTGGTTGCGACAACCAGCAGCAACCTAATGGTGATGCTGGAAGGTCAGGCCAATGCCGTTCTTCGGTAGGACCTGCTCAAAGTCATCAAACTAGTTGCCAAAATATTCGGTATAAAACAAAAACACGCAAACACACGCTCTATATTACTTTTCAATGTACTGAGCGCCAAAAAGTTACTGCCAAAACTGCGCAGGCAGCATGCGTTGGTGTAAAAACTGCATATTAAGTGATATTTTTCTCTCTCATTCCATAAATTCGAAACGGTTTTGTAGTTACAGATACGTTTTAAACTGTGGAAACGTAGAAATGCAATACTGAATTTAGAGCATTTAAAAAAAAGATATCAATCAATATACACCTGACAGCCAAAAACCGGCCAAGTGCGAGTCAGGCTCGCGAAACGAGGGTTCGGTACTATAGTCGCATTTTTCGACATTTTGTACGATAATTCAAAAACTATGATGCATAAAAATAAATAAAAATCTGTTTTAGAATGCACAGATAAAGACCTTTCATATGATACCCCACTTGATATAGTTATCTTATTTCGAAAATTGAAAATACTAGTTCATGACCACAATTTAAATTTTTTTGTGTGGTGTAACCACAAATTCACGGTTTTCAGATTTTTACCCGAATGTCTGCTATAGGACCTACCTACCCTGTAGGTTTCTTGACAGATCGACAGACAGACAACAAAGTGACCCCTTATAGCAATAAGGGTTCCGTTTTTCCTTTTGAGGTACGGAACCCTAAAAATGGAAACCAGATATGAATTCAGCACATTTTAATCTTTATATCTATGATATTTATATTTAAAGGAGGATTTCGTTGCAGACCAGTGTTATTAATCAGCACAAAATGGGGAATAACTCGTATTTTTTTTTATTAGCATCTGTTTAATCATTATTTCTATTTCAGGTACCAAAGAAGCTCAGCACATCGTAAGAAGTATACAAGCTTTACAGAAAACTCACGGCAAAATTAAGAGAGAGTATGAAATCCAGGTTCCAATGGACCAGAGTGTATTAGATTCAGTTAAAACATTGTCTTCTATGAAGATTAGAGAAATATTGAGGTAAAATCCGATGGGATTTCCCATCATCCTCTATTTGACCACCTTAGGGTCGATTCATATTCGTAGCAAATTTTTCTCTCTCGAAACTCGAGGGCCAAGGTTTTTAGGGTTACGTACCTCAAAAGGAAAAACGGAACCCTTATAGGAGGTGCTGTGTGTCTGTCTGTCTCTCAAGAAACCTATAGGGTACTTCCCGTTGACCTAGAATCATGAAATTTGGCAGGAAGGTAGGTCTTATAGCACATGTAAAGGAATAAATCCGAAAACCGTGAATTTGTGGTTGCATCACAAAAAAATTTATTTACAGCGCTATCAAATCTGATGTGTGGGTGTTCTCCGTTTGGCCGGAACGGCCAGACGAGGGTACGGGCCTCGAGGCTTGGCCTCCTTAACTTGGCTGGTTTTTATTTCTATGGACACTTGGTCAAAGATTTAATATCAATATTATATTTTGTCATAGTGACGCGAGCCACGACAAAATATCTCGCGACAATGCAATATCGGAAGTACGACAAACCGTACTCAACCAACTTCGCGACACTGAAGTTGACGTTAATATACTACAAGACTGCTTCAACACCAACCTACGGAAGATATTCAGGGATTTGATCTTCGAGACTGAGCTCCGATGTGACGGAAGAGGGCTGAATGAATTGAGGAAGATATCTTGTGAGGTATGGCGTTTTATTCATTTTCATCTCACACATCAGAATAGGGTCTTAGAGTGTAGTAATAAAATGAAGTGATTTTTTGTATCCTCATCATCATGATCAATCCATCGCCGGCTCACTATAGAGCACGGGTCTCCTCTCAGAGTGAGAAGGGTTTGGCCATAGTCTACTACACTGGCCATTTGCGGATTAGTAGACTTCACACACCTATGAGAACATTATGGAGAACTCTCAGGCATGCAGGTTTCCTCACGATGTTTTCCTTCACCGTTAAAGCAAGTGATATTTAATTACTTAAATCGCACATAACTCCGAAAAGTTAGAGTTGCGTGCCCGTGATCGAACCCCCGACCTCCGATTAGAAGGCGGACGTCCTAACCACTATCTATCTATCACAGATTTTTTGTATAGCGGTAGTTTATGGGACTAGAATTCATAATTAAAGAGAATAATTTTAAAAAAATCATTATTTTTATTTATTACTAGCTGATGCCCGCGACTTAGTTCGCGTGGAATTAGGTTTTTAAAAATCCCGTGGGAACTCTTTGATTTTCCGCCAGGTCTTTATTTATACACATGCAAAAAATCACGTCAATCCGTTGCACCGTTGCGTCGTGATGGAAAGACAAACCAACAAACAAACACACTTTCGCATTTATGATAAGGGTAGGTACTGACAAGGTACGGGTTGCGAAGCTGAAGTGGCAATGGGCAGGGCACATAGTTCGTACAACCGATAGAGGTTGGGTCCCAAGGTGCTAGAATGACGACCTCGCACCGGAAGACGCAGTGTTGGAAGACCCCCCACTAGATGGACGGACAGCAGACGAGTCGCAGGGAGCCGCTAGATCCAGGCGGCGCAAGACCGTGGCGTGTGAAAGTCCCTACAAGAGACATATGTCCACCAGTGGACGTCTATTGGTTGATGATGATGATGACTGACAAAAACCTGAACTCCAAAAAAAATATTTATTAGTTATTACTTATTACTTATTGAGCGTTGGTTACCTGCCAAAGGGTTGGCGCGGACTAGCGTTAGATAGGAAAAAATGGAGAAGTCTAGAGGAGGCCTATGTCCAAAGAGGACAACCTGAACTGTAAATTGCTGGTGTTACTAATTTTTTAGAATAAATTATGTAGGATAGGATAATTTTTTAAGAATAGAATAAGAATAGAATAATTTATTTTAAATTTAGAATTTAGACACAAGAAACAAGTTTCCTACCCTCTGCACTAGGAAAACCCTGTATTGCAGAAGGCAGTTACAATTAAATAATCTATATATATAAAAGGAAAAGGTGACTGACTGACTGAATGACTGACTGACTGACTGACTGATCTATCAACGCACAGCTCAAACTACTGGACGGATCGGGCTGAAATTTGGCATGCAGATGGCTATTATGACGTAGGCATCCGCTAAGAAAGGATTTTTGAAAATTCAACTCCTAAGGGGGTGAAATAGGGTTTTGAAATTTAGTAGTCCACGCGGACGAAGTCGCGAGCATAAGCTAGTAGGAAATAAGAAATTAGTAATACGGTTAGTTAATAATATAATATGTAAAACTAGTGTATCAGTGAATAAAGGCTATTTTATTTTATTTATTTATTACTTATTAGTCGTTTAGATCCAGTTACCGAAACATTAACCTTTACCCAGGTGGGCCTGTACGAGCCACTGCACGGCAGCGCTCTGTTCCAACGCGGACAGACACAAGTGCTATGTACGGTTGCCTTTGACTCTCCCGAAAGCGCTCTCAAAATGGACACACTTACTATGATTACAAGGTAACCTTTTTAGCGTTTAAACTATCGTGAGTGATTTCCATTATACATATCTCACACCCGGCTTTACTCACGTGTTTAGTCGACGTTAACCCGACTAGTTACTAGTAACTGAGTCCCTTTGAAAAAGGACCCTGGATGGGTTCGAAACCAGTAGCGTCGACTAAACACGTGAGTAAAGCCGGGTGTGAGCTATATATATAGGTAACCTTTCACATTATTAATGGAAACTCAAATTATTTTCATTAATTTGTGTCAGATTTATACTATTTTAGGCACGAAAAATCTCGTTTTTATCCCAAAATCCGTAAAAGCAGTTAAGTCCAATAAATTAAAAATCTGTACTCTCTATCCATGGAAAGAAGTTAGAGGTATAGTGCTCTCTCTGTTACGTAATCCCATACAAATGATAGAGACAAAAATCTCAGTGGGCGCTAACCATTTTGAGACACTACATATGTTTTCTAATATAATTTCGAATGTTTTTGTAACATGTTTGTGATTGGTTGGTGCCTCAAAATGTTTAACGCCCACTGAGAATTTTGTCTCTATCAATTGTATGGGATTATGTAAGAGAGAGAGCACTATACTAACTTCTTTTCGCAGATAGAGTATGTAGAAAAAAATTCATTTTCAAAAAATCCACATATTCTCTCTCAAAATCATTTGTGTTGTCATCCTGCAGTGGAATAAAAGAAAAAAACTTCTTTCTTCACTACGAGTTTCCGTCCTACGCGACAGGGGAGGTGGGTCGAAGTGGTCCCCCGGGCAGGCGCGAAGCGGGGCATGGCGCCCTCGCGGAGCGGGGCCTGTTGCCCGTCGTGCCCCAGCAGCAGTGCACCACCAGGCTCACTGCTGAGGTGTTGGAGAGTAATGGTGAGATATATCCTACGCTAATAATAAGCTGTGGTAGCCTAGTGGTTAGGACGTCCGCCTTCTAATCGGAGGTCAGCGGTTCGATTTCGGGCACGCACCTCTAACTTTTCGGAATTATGTGAGTTCTACTTAATTAAATATCACTTGCTTTAACGGTATAGGAAAACATCGTGAGGAAACCAGCATGCCTAAGAGTTCTCCATAATGTTCTCAAAAGTGTGTGAAGTCTACCAATCCGCACATGGCCAGCGTAGTAGACTATGGCCAAATAACCTTTCTCACTCTGAGAGGAGACCCGTGCTCTTTAGTGAGCCGGCTATGGGTTGATCATGATGATGATCATGATATCCTACGCGGCAGGGAAGGTGGGTCTAAGTGGCGCCCCGGGTAGACGTAAGATGGGCTAAGGCGCCCTCGCGGTGCTATCCGTACTCTTATATAAATGCGAAAGTGTGTTTGTTTGTTGGTTTGTCCTTCAATCACGTCGCAACGGTGCAACGGATTGACGTCTACTACTACGACGGCTACTTTTCATCCCAGAAAATCAAAGAGTTCCCACGGGATTTTTAAAAAATCTAATTCCACGCGTACGAAATCGCGGGCATCAGCTAGTTATAACTATTTATTTTTCGTTTTAGGGTCAAGTTCCATGGCGTCAGTATGCGGGGGCTCGCTGGCACTGTGGGACGCAGGCGTGACTTTGACCGCGCCGGCGGCCGGTGTGGCCATCGGCCTTGTATCCCGTAGCGACGACGCGGGCAACATCGCCGACTACAGGATACTGACCGATTTGTTAGTGAGTCCAACATACTATAGTTATATCCAAAAATTGACAAAAATATTGGAATCTAAATATATAAAAGGAAAAGGTGACTGACTGACTGATCTATCAACGCACAGCTCAAACTACTGGACGGATCGGGCTGAAATTTGGCATGCAGATAGCTATTATGACGTAGGCATCCGCTAAGAAAGGATTTTTGAAAATTCAACCCCTAAGGGGGTGAAATAGGAGTTTGAAATTTCTGTAGTCCACGCGGACGAAGTCGCGAGCATAAGCTAGTAAATAAATAAAGCCTTTATTACTGAATTTACATTTAAAAGTTACATAATTTAAATCTCGCACTTTAGCGCGTCTTCTGACGCATAGGCCTCCCCCAGGTTTTTCCATAATAGTCTGTTTTGTGCTTCTCTTGTCCATAGTGATCCCGCTGCCTGCTTTATATCGTCTACCCAGCGTTTATATCCAACATACTATAGTTATATCCAAAAATTGCCAAAAATATTGGAATGCAAAATAATAAAAACATGAAATCTTACTAGCTTTAGCCATTCCATCTTCGCTGGAGGCTTCGCTTTTTAAGGCTGTGGTCCGACTCCCGACGATGAACGAGAAACGAGTAGAACTAGAAACTTAACCGAGTTGGCGATCAGCGGGAAGCGAATGTGTAATTTAGAGTATCTGCATTTTTCTTCTTTCTAATATCTTTCTAAATTTTACATTTAAAGACTAAATTTTATTCCACGCTACAAATTTAAACAACAGGCTCGCGACTGGCAGCTAAAGTCACGAGGTTTGACAGCTCTAAATTAAATTTGAAACTGTCAAACTGTCCCTGTCCTTTTCATATCACGTTAGTAAGAAGAGGATGCAAATACTCTAAAATTTAGTTGTGCTCAGAATCAGTACCAATCTTTACAAGTTTAAATGTTATTGTACAGGGTATAGAAGACTACATGGGCGATATGGACTTCAAAGTGGCGGGAACTAAGAAGGGCATCACCGCGCTGCAAGCCGATGTCAAGCTGCCAGGGCTGCCGCTGAAGATCGTGATGGAGTCCATACAGAAAGCCTGCGACGCCAAGAGCAAGATCATCGATATTATGAACCAGTGTATCGACAAACCCAGGTAACATAACATACCTGTTCTTCAATCCATACTTCTATTATAAATGCGAAAGTGTGTCTGTCTGTCTGGCTGTCTGCTAGCCTTTCACGGCACATCCGTTTAACCGATTTTGACGAAATTTGGTACAGCGATAGCTTGCATCCCGGGGAAGGACATAGGCTACTTTTAAAGTATCCGGGAATATTTAAGAGTTCCCACGGGATTTTCAAAAAACTAAATCCCCGCGGACGAAGTCACGGGCATCATCTAGTGCTTAATATTATAAATGCGAAAGTGTGTCTGTCTGTCTGCTAGCTTTTCACGGCCCAACAGTTTAACCAATTTGGATGAAATTTGGTATAGAGTTTACTTACCTACATCCCGGGGAAGGAAGGCTACTTTGTATCCCGGAAAATCGAGGAGTTCCCACGGGATTTTTAAAAACCTGAATCCACGCGGATGAAGTCGCGGGAATCCTCTAGTAGAATATAATTGAAGCGGATTTCAAAATGGGGGGCATCTTCTAAGAAAGTCAAGATAGTCTTAACTCAACATAGCTGTTTTGTATAGATGGGAGTCAGGTAAAAAAGTGGAAACAGCTGTTCTGTTTGGCGAAACAGTTATTATAAAAAATTGTTTTCTGCAGACAAGGTCGCAAAGAGAATATGCCGGTGTTGGAGGAAATGGAGGTGGAAGTGCACAAGCGAGCTAAGTTGCTCGGCATCGGAGGATCTAACCTCAAGAGGCTTTATGTGGAGACTGGAGTTCAGGTATTTATCTACAGTTTTTTTTTTAAATTTTTATTGTGACATAGGCTTACTCTTAAGCTTAGGCATACGATTACATAAATAAGTTAAGTAATTACACATTACAACATACAATTATTATTATTTTTACAACATACAACATACAATTGTAATTACACATTATTAAATATAATATCCTACAATTAAAACATCAATATTACTCATATTATTGTTGTATATTTATTATTCATCTATCATTATATTATATATAAATATATGTATATATATTATGTATTATATATGTACCTATGTATATCTTTATATATTATTATTTAGGCATTCCTGTGCCTATTAATATACATATTACTTATATTATAATTATTATCTTTATGTTCCCTAACAACTTACGTACACCTTAAACCCAGCTTCACTAGCCTTTAAATCCTCTTCAACCTAGTTGCCTGGTAAAGATCGCTTTACAGTGATAAGGCCGCTAATTGTATATTCTTCTTTTACATGTTTCTTTTTGTGTCTTTTCTTTTTGGTGTACAATAAAGAATATTAAACTAAACTAAGTAAGCGCTGATATGGTTTCAGATAAGCCCAATAGACGAGACTCGATATAGTGTTTTCGCACCTTCACAAGCTGCTATGGACGAGGCCCGCGCGAGGATTGCGGCCTGCCTGAGCGCTGAAAGAACACCTGAACTTGAATTCGGTGCCATTTATACTGCTAAGGTATGATGATAAGCTATGACCTTCGCAACTATTTTAAGAGAAAGTCTAAGGTGCACTTTGACTTTTCTCAGACTTAACACACTGTTAAAACGAGACTTAAAACAAAATAAATTATTTCCAGGTGGTGGAAGTGAAAGAGATAGGGGTGTTAGTGACTCTATACTCCGGCATGTCGCCGGCGTTAGTGCACAATTCGCAGCTCGATCATAGAAAGGCAAGTCAGACTGTTGCTACTAGTTTGCTGAAATCAGTAGGGTGATTGTGTAAAACCTGCATCAATCATTATTACCATCTCAATTGTCTCAGTTTTAGCTGTCATTCTCCCGCAATCGAATAGCAGCTGCGCGAATAGGAGAATGACAGCTAAAATGTCACGATCGCAATCGCCTCTGATTGGTTGACGCTCGCTCACTATTGGCTACAATGCATTGTTGGAACAAGAATCGCACTATTTCAGCCAATCAGAACAATTGAGATTATCATAATGATTGATGCAGATTTTACGAACTACAGTACAGTACCCATATTATAAATGCAAAAATGTGTTGGTTTGTCCTTCAATCACGCCGCAACAGAGCAACGGATTGCCGTGATTTTTTGCATGGATATAGTTGACCTGGTGACTTTATCCCGGAAATCAAAGAGTTCCCACGGGATTTTTAAAAAAACCTAATATTCTGTTATAAATAGCCATTACTCTACTACAACAAAAGAAATTCCTAAAATGTTTTCCTTTCCAGATAATGCACCCATCAGTTCTCGGTCTGGACGTGGGATCAGAACTCCAAGTGAAATATTTCGGTCGCGACCCGGTGTCAGGTCAATTGAGGTTATCGAGAAAAGTGCTCACATCCCCTCCACCCGGCATCGTTAGGAAACTTGACAATAAATAGATTATTTATCTCTTAAGTATGTGATAGAAAACTTAGGTTTTTGAAGTATAACTTGAGGCGTGATCTGAGAGTAACTGGGATCGTTTTTCGGACGAAAAATAGTGTTGAAAATGGCTGCTAACTAAAACAGCCGTTTTGAGGCCGCCATTTTTTATGTACTAAGTAGTAAGTGCCATAGATTAAAGCTCTATTTTTTACAGGTGATTTGATACAACCAGCCGCGAAAATTCAAATTTTAGTTAGGTTTTCGAAAATAGTAGACTAATCATACATCGAAGGCTCATGGTAATGAGTTTTGCGGGCATAACATTTATGCATCTACATGTTTTTTCATAAAAACTTTGGTCAAGAATACTCATTTACTTCATATTTGTTCCTGACAGATAATTTTCTGAATTTTCCCAGATTTGCACAAATATGAAGTAAATTAGTACTTTTGACCAAAGTTTTTATGAAAAAACATGTAGATGCATATATGTCATGCCCGCAAACTCATTACCATGTCTTCGATGTATAATTAGTCTACTATTTTCGTAAAACCTAACTAAAATTTGAATTTTCGCGGCTGGTTGTATCAAATCACCTTAACTACTACCACACTACTACCGGCAGGGAAGGCCGAGCCGAGTTTCACCCAATTTGAATATTTTTGGTATTGTAAAAGACTTGTTTAGCTTGTCTTAAAACGTGTTTTAAATTTAAGTTCTATGTATATTTATGTTAGGAAATAAATTACTGTAAATATCTTATCAATAAATGCCAAACCATACAGCATTGTTTTTTCTTATAAAAGAAAAATACCCTTTCATTATTCCATTCAAGAATTTGAACGACTGATTTTAAAATCACAATAATATTATATTCAAAGTTTTTTTTTTTTTTTTAATGAAAATATTACAATAAAACTTAAAGCTAGCCTTATCTAATTACTATACAAATCATGACCACGTGGAATGGTGCCAAGAATACTGGCTGCATTTCCGCGCTGGACAGCCAGGCTGATCCGTTGCGCTAAAATGAATTTCTAAGTACTACTTCGTAGTTTATATTACGTAGGTACGACCACAGAGTACATTGGTCGACTAGCTCGAATCCAGTGAGAACGCTCCCATAGTCTAACTTAAAAAATCGGGATCATTCGTGCGTTCTCGTAAGTCGTACGTGTTCGCACGACCTAATTTCGTACACGTATAGTACGATTCAAACTTAAATGCGTCTGCATGAAGTTAGCTTTGCGAAAGAGAGACGTGCGCATTTACGTTTGAATCGTACTGTACAATTGATACAAAATGAGGGCGGCATTATGACCTTAGAAATGAAACAAAAAATTATACAATTTTACCATTTTTATTGAAAGATTTTTTTATGTACAATCTAAGAAAAAAATATGTATCACAAAAGGACGTTTTGTCGAAGGCACTACATTACAATAAATCTCTGTCCATATACAACCTGCAATGCGTTGTCGGGGACGCGGACGCTAACAAAATATCGTATGGTACATATTTTTTACACATTTGTGATGTCACACCGCATCGTGCGAAACAAAAATGAATTAAAAAAAACATTTCTTTTTCAGAAACGCTATTCTCCACACATCATTTTATGGGAAGAGAATATACCTACATACAATGTCTGTGGCCCCGCCATTGCACGGTTGTGTGGATATACCCCTTAACCTCCCTATCTGTACAAACAATTCACTCGAAAATGTAGTATTGTATCAAAATTATACTTCATTTGTTGTAAATACACATAATATTACATTTTTAAGTAAACTATTGGAACCCACGAGAAACACTTATTTAGTAATCTACGAACAATGTAATTGTCAAAAAATATAGGAATTACAGAACACGACACGAAAGGTGACAGTGCGTACTTCCAACGTATTAGGGTGCGTTTCCACTGAAACGGAGCCGAGCGGAGATGTGTTTTGGACCTATCAGATTACTATCAGATAGAGATTGGAGATATCAGATCAGATATTAAAATATTGGCCATCCTGCAGGTGGTCCCGTGGTATGTGACTAATTGATCACCTTTACTAAGCAAGTTTGGCTAACGTGTAAGGGCGCGCTAACACTGAATGAAGTGGATACCTGTGTTCTCGACCAATCAGGTTATTGTTAAATGAAGTGATAATTTTATCAATATAATCTGATTGGTTGGCAGCGACGTGTGTCTGCTCCGCCCCGCTTTAGTGGACAGTCACCTTTAAAGTAATCGCAAAATGAGCACTTTTCCAACTTTCGTGTCAGGTTCTTTAATAACAATACTCTTAAGCTGTCTACACACGAAATTAATATTAACAAAATCATTAATAACAAATCACGGACGTAGTCGGCGTTTGATTAAATATTCAAATATAATTATTAATTACAAAAACATCTATTTAATTAATTAACATATAATTTATTTATGTCAAATTCCACTTGTTAATACTTGCAGTCTTTGATTTCGTTGTGACTACCAGCATTAATAATATAGTAATAATTATTTATTTATTAACATTTAAATATAAACGCTATTTACAATATATTCGATGATTAATTAATATTAATAATAATATAATCTAATTCGAATAGGAATACTCTGCGCAGAGCGAAGACTATGAAAACACCCTAACACCGTGCGAAGTAAAGGTGTACACCCACTGTATAACACCGTAACATAATGGTACTAGACAAAAATTCTGTTAATTTAACGGATATCAGCACCAATGGCATACATAAAACTAAAATAGGCAAAAAAAGAGGCTTAAAATTTAATTAAATTGAAATTCTCCCCAAAAAGGTTTTCTTTTTCATACTATTTTCTCATTAATTTCTATGAATCTAAGAATAATATTTTATCAAAGGCAATAAATACTTTTTTGCCCGTAAAATGGTGCATGCCACTGTCATTTCCACTCTGTTATTAACAACATAAACGACACGGCAACTCATATAGCCGAATAAGGAATTTAAATCTGATACCAATTACATATTTGACCTGTATGTGTAACAAGATGCATACGATCTCATACAGTGGGCGAACACCCTAAACAGTGCCCATACTTTCCACCTCACTTGAAAACAGACAACGGTATTATAATATTTATAGTACGTATCATGTCTAACATATGTTTTTTACAGGTCTAAAATTAATGGGCACTGTAAAATACAGTGGCAATATGACATGAAACCTAGCTCTAATGGCGTTTTGACAGCATTCGTTAGGATTTTTAATATTATGGCTCCACAACCCTAAACGAATCCGCACTAAAAACGAAACAGACAAAACAATATTCGAAAAACCCTTACAAAAAATAAATGAAAGTTTGACAGTGATGTGTCGGTTCTGACGTCGCGTCGCCATAACTTTGAAGGTAGACAAAAAATATTTTAAGGCTGTACGATCTTTGCCTCACCCAAAAGGGAATTAAAAAGTAAACAATAAAAAAAGTACACAAGAGTGTAACTAAAAAATACTGTCAACGATATGTGTGACATCAGATAGTTTTTAATCTTCTTTTATATGATATGTTTCTATCAAAATTGAGATCATAATGACTAAAGCTGTCATATATTGCCACCATATTCTATTTTTATTACGTGCACGCTTAGATATGCACTTTGTGACTGCCATTATAACGTCATATTAAGTCTATAATTAATGTATATTTACACGAAATTTTTGTTCATATATTTTAGTGTATGTGCATAACCTAAGCGCACACGCGTTATAAAAATATATTGTGTAATAAACAAGAGACAAAGTGCAACACGCTACAAAAACAACATAAAAAAGCTTACATTCGTAAATAAATATTGGCAAAAACACCAAAGACAATTAAAAATAAAAATAATATAATCATAGATTAAATAAACATCGTCGTTGCAATATGATGCATCCCTTCTTTCTTCTTTTTAATTTAAAAATAAATGGCATTAGACTCGAAGCGTTCAGGTACGCTCGAAACGTAAGCATTTCTTTTTTAAATTATTGATTGATTTTGCAAAATTTTTTTTTTTTTTTTTTGTCATAACCTAGTATAAACCTGGCCGGCATTTTTATTTAACTAGAGAGGCACGAATCTTATTTTTTTATAATTATTGATGGCAAGATTAGTGAATGCAATATTATTTTTAGGGTGAAAAAAGGTAGGTAAATAGCCTCTAATGTCAGTCTAACCGAACAAGGTAGGGTATGTGAGTCAATCAATTCGATAAGTCGAAATAACGACCTAAAATCGAATTAATTTTAAATAGTAATATTAGACGTTAGAAGTTTCATTGTTACAAATCGTTTTAAAACAAAATACCACAAAGTTTTACAGTTATGTCAAATATATTTACATGTCAAAAAGGACACGCTATTTAAAGCAAACTATAAAAATTTATAGCATTTCCTTATATTTTGCAATATGATTAAAAACTGAATTATTAAACATAAAATAGTATTGTTGTCTGCCCACTTTAATAGAAAATAAATAATCATAGTTTTCCTTCTTTTTTTCATTTTTTGAGTTTCTCACTTCAATATCTAAACCATTAAATAAATAAAGTCAAATATTCACACATACCCTGTCTTGTCTTATCAAATACATCTTCAAAAGTCATTTTTTTAGTATTTCAAATATTTTAACATGAGTATAATAATCGTTTTTTTTTTTCGCTTTATCAATATTTTTGACGTCCGAAGAATCACTAAATAAATCTCCAATAAATTGGGTAACATACAATTATTGCTTTAAATATATTTCTTATTCCTTTTATGATTATGTATAATCGTATAAACTTTTCTAAAGGCACATTAAAATTGCGTAAATAAAGCCATGAATTAACTTTTCGATTCTTATACATACATGAAGACCGTTTGGCTATGTTTGTGTGAGTGCACACGTACACATTGTCATAGTGTGCGTGGCGCTGTGTCGACCGTGACGCGTTTTACGTTACGCACACAAATTCGTAAACGGTTATCGGTACACTCACAACTACAACCAAGGCTGAGCGGTCAGTACGTTATATAACAAGTTCCTAATAGCCTTAAAGGGCTGATATCCAGGGTCATTAAATGAATTTAAAAAAGTTCCAAATGTTGCTATCATCTCCAGTGGGGTGATTCGCTAACTCAGTTTCTAACTCTGAATGATAGGCACCAAGCTCATTTTTTAATCCATTGAGGTTTTCTACGAAAAACATTTTAAAGCAGCAATGTAGAACCAACCAACCTCGGTGGCTATCATTTAGTGTTAGACACTGAGTTAGCGAATCACCTAGCTGGTCACATTACCTTATAGGGATGACTGAAGGGAATTTTAATATGTCACTGGTTTAGCTAATGAGGCCCTGTCCACAGTTCACCAGAGGCCAGAGCTTTTGAACAACTTTTATAGTTAATGCTAACTGTGCATAAATCTGTCATTTAGTATGGATATAAACTTATGACAAAACGATGATTTGCTAGATTTTCGCAACGTTAACGTTAACTAGAAATGTCTTAGGGCTCTGCAGTCTACTCAGTCCTAAGATTTTAAGCTCATTGAAGGTAGTGGTCCGCACCATAGCTATTACTGAGGCCATAGACCAAGTCCACAGTTACTGACTCAGTCCTAAGATCTTAAGCGCGATAAGGAGAGGGCCACATGTCCACACTACAGCTGCTATGGACTGAGGCCAGACCAGTCCACAGTTACTCTTTCCTAAGATCTTAAGCGTGTTGAGGACAGGACCACATCACAGCTGTTACTGACTGAGGCCCGCCCAGTCCACGGTTACTGACTGAGTCCGAAGAGTTTAAGCGCGTTGAAGGCAGTAGCGAGGGCCACGTCCTCAGGCCCCTGGCCCAGGAAGCCCGCGATCAGTTCCACGATGGCTGGTAAGGCGCAGGGCTCGTTGCGTTGGAACGTGCAGTAGCGGTTCACGAAGTTCATGGATCTGGGTAACGGAAGTTTATGTTTAAGACGACATAGGGGCCGATTCTCTTGTACACAATCTCTAAACTAAACTAAATGAACAGGTCTAAATCTAGTGCTATCCTTTTCCGCAAGCAACATTATGAAAGGGATAGCAATAGATTTAGACGTGTTGTTTTAGTTTAGTTTAGAGATTGTGTACCAGAGAATTGGCCCCATTGGCGAAGTAAATTGCGCCCGTCTGGTGCAGCCGCGCGCCATTAAAAAAAAAAAAAAAAAGTTTTTTTAAATAAAACTTTATTCAGATAACTTAAACTAAGAATGAAATCTATAAAGCGTACCCGTTTTCAATTTGCTCAGACTTAAAACTTTTAAAACGAGATATACTTTTTGCAGAAATCAGATGATATAAACAAGTACTCAATATAAACACCTCATACCTCAAGGCGTACAAAAAAGGTCCTGACACGCGAATAAACAACAAAGTGACCCTTTAAGGTTTAGTTTCTGTATCTTCAATTTTGTATTGAAGAAACAGAAGAATATGCGATAGGTCGAGCTGGTAATCGGGGTATGAGACGGGCTGTGCGGTTGTGCGGGGCGTTTCCACCCCGATCGCCATCTCGAACTGTCGCGGACTATAGATTTATGCCAGCGATATAACACGGTCTCTTTTTATCAGTGTTTATAACGATTAATCTTTTTGAAGATGCATCATGGAGGTTTATCGATATCAGTCATACGATCTTATCTATCATCTCACATTGCTTATCTGACATTATCGATATCTGTACAATATCGATTCTATCAGAAAAACAAACACAAGAAGTCCTCGGGTGATTATTATCGGAATTGAAACTAAGTCGCAAGGAGAACATAATCACTACCCATATTTTAAATGCGAAAGTGTCCTTGTCCTTCAATCACGTCGCAACGAAGCAACGGATCGACGTAATTTTTTGCATGGGTATAATTAAAGACTTGGAGAGTGACATAGGCTGCTTTTTATCTCGGAAAATAAAAGAGGAACACGGAATTTTTAAAACCTAAATCCACGCGGACGAAGTCGCGGGCATCAGCTAATCACGTCAATCCGATGCACCGTTGCGAGGTGATTGAAGGACAAACCAATAAACCAACAAACAAACAAACAAACACACTTTACCATTTATAATAAGGGTACTGATTTTTTTCGTGTTTTTTTAGTGGTATTATATCAGTAATCATCAGTACCCGTAGTACAAGATTTTACGTCTCACCAAACCAAACCAAATTCGATAGTCGAAATACTTCCGCGTTACAATAAAATGGACCTAAACAGCCTTGAATTGAAGTCAAATATTCAATGCCACTGATTTTAATTTCGCAATGTTTCCGCTTGGAGCGCTGGCTGTAGAAGTGTAGACAAACTTGAGCTTTAAAACAAGGCATTTAAGATCCAGTTTACTGTAACGCGGAAGTATTTCGACTCTCGAATTTGGTTTGGTTTGGTGAGACGTAAAATCTTGTACTACGGGTACTGCAGTACTATCACTTGTCTTCGTTTTTGCCAGCGTTCTTGTTACGATCTGTATTCAACATGAATAAAAAAAAATTATATGTTTAGGATTAAAAACATCTACAAACCTTTCTGTAAGCGAATCCTTAACGTGCAACGGCAATTTCGAAGCCCTCATGTTAGGGTACATGAACGGAGAGTCGGTCTCAACCAGCAACTTGTCCAAAGGCAGTATCCTCTCCGAAAGCAACCGCCGTATCCCACCATCGGACTTGTCCTTACAGACATACCCCGTTATACCCAAATAGAACCCTTTCTCTATGTACTTGATGCCTTGCTCTACAGAGCCTGTGAAGGAGTGGATCACTACTGGTGGAAGACGGTTGCCGAATTCGTCCAGGATCTTTATTAAGTCGTCCTGAGCTTCTTTCTCGTGGACGAAGACTGGTTTTCGGAGTTCGCAGGCCATTTCCACCTGTGGACAATATAAAAGTATTGTTAGTTTTTATTTTTATTTTATTTTTAGGGTTCCGTACCTCAAAAGGAAAAACGGAACCTTTATAGGATCACTTGGTTGTCTGTCTGTCTGTTGGTCTGTCAAGAAACCCACAGGGTACTTCCCGTTGACCTAGAATCATGAAATTTGGCAGGTCTTATAACAAACATTAGGGGGAAAATGTGAAAACCGTGAATTTGTGGTTCCATCACACAAAAAAAAATTAAATTGTGGACATAAACTAATAATCGGTATTTTCAATTTTCAAAGTAAGATAACTATATCAAGTAGGGTTTCATAGGAAAAGGCTTCACCTGTGCATTCTAAAACAGATTTTTATTTATTTTTATGGTTTTTTGAATTATCGTGATTTCGTGACAAAATTTGGAAAAAATACGACTCTAGTACGGAATTCTCGTTGCGCGAGCCTGACTCGCACTTAGCCGGTTTATATTTTTATTGAACCACCAACAGAATCATACAAAAATTTACATTATTCAAATCCTAGGTGCTAAGTTATTATGTAATTCAAATTATAGGCGGCTGCTGCATGCAAATTAAGACAGATAACTTTAGAGTTTGCGAAAAAAACAGATATATACAGTTACATCCTACAGAACTGGTAGAACTTGTTTCTGAAATATACTGAAAAAAAGCCTTCTTTTTAGTACCTATTAAAGTGTTACTATCTACTTACTAGGTAGGTATCTTTAACAAATACTTAAATTAAAATTATTAGAAATTGTTTCTTTGCCTATAATCTATAGTTATATAATCATACTCATATAATTTATACATATATTAATCATATATTAATATTGTAATACAAATGGGAAAGTGCATGTGTCTATATGTGTTAGCATTTCACGGCCCATCCGTTTAACCAAATTTGACGAAACGAAATGACATGGGCTACTTTTATCCCGGTAAATCGAAGGGATCTAAAAAACCTAAATCCACGCGGATACGTCACGGGCATTATCTAGTCCCAAAACTCCCAAATAATTCAATCTTGATCCAGACAAGCCTGTTTATCGTCAGTGACGTTCTAGCACGTCGGCTCGCCACTCGAGTCGACAGCTAAATATAGCGGCTGACACGCTATCAACGTGCCATTGAACGCCTGGAGTAGGTAGGCGTTAGGGGTGATGAGGCTTATTTGATACAATATATAAAATTTAAACCAATCTTGTATGTTACTTTAAGTATATACATAGTTTTACAATAAGTATTTATGTTTATGTAAGTTGTTTTAATATATATGTATGTATGTAATATGTATATTATATAATGTTACATAGTATCTATTATGTTCTTTTCATGAATAACTTTCTATCTTCTTTTTGTACCTATTCTACTCTCTCTACAATCTCTCGCACTGCCAAGGGTCACTGGTAGAGATCTCTCATAGAGATAAATGCTTCCCTGTCTACTTTTATTCTCTTTTTCTCTTTATTGCACTTGTTTACAAATTAAATTAAATTAAATATATATGTAGGTACTTTACGCAGACGAGAATACTATTTTACGGTTTCTAGTGAGTCCATTTAGTGTACTTCCAGTTTCTAGTCCCTTTCTTCTTTCTTTGTTTATTAATATTTTGCCTCACTTTCGTCGAAATACAACACCCCTGACAACCCTAAGACCAAAAAGTGCAACGTAGGTGTGTCTTAGTAAATCGCTTTGACCTCCAAAGTTCATATCAATAATACACAAAAGTTACTAGCAATTCGGATCACGATATATACATTTCCGTTCAAACCGTTTGTTTATCTGGAATTTTCCAAACCCGTGGTGAATTCCTTTCGTTAGACTATTTTAAGCGTATATTTAGAAAACAGAATGTAATGGTAACTATTATATTTTAGTATGTAGGGACATATTCTGAAATTTCTAGTAAAAGTCTAGTAATATAAGTTGAGTCATATCATAACATCAGTCGACTCGCAGGGAGCCGCTGGATTCAGGCGGCGAAAGACCGTGGCGTGTAGAAATCCCTACAAGTGGCCTAGGTCCAGCAGTGGACGTCTATCGGTTGATGATGATGATGATAAGTTGAGTTAGTTCCCTAAATTCATCATCATCGATCCATCGCCGGCTCACTACTGAGCACAGGTCTGCTCTCAGAATGAGAAGGGTCCAAGTGCGAATTGGCACATTTCTCACACCTTTGAGAACTTTATGGAGAACTCTCAGGCATGCAGGTTTCCTCACGATGTTATTATGTCAAGATCGGTTCAGCCGTTGAGCCGTGCAAATATAACAAATATTTAGACTAACAGAGTTACTTTCGCATTTGTAATAAAAGTAGGTACGGATAGAATGGATTCTAATTTTTGTTTCAATTTCTAATTGTTGGTTGCAACACAATTTTTTTTACACGAAGACAAGATTAATTACGTATATATTTACTACTTTGTGTTATCTCCCATACAAGGTAAACTAGAAGACCCCCACTAGGTGGACGGACGACATCGGACGAGTCGCAAGGAGCCGCTGGATTCAGGCGGTGCAAGACCGTGGCGTAAGGAAGTCCCTACAAGAGACTTATGTCCAGCAGTGGGCGTCTATCGGTTGATGATTATGATGATGATAATTTCTACTACTTTAACCCAAAAGGTTTGGTAATAAGTAGGCTTGTTTAAGCCGATTTGTATACATAACGACTACAATCGAATTCAATTACGGGATTATGACTAAGCCTTAAGGTCATGCATGACAGGCGCTTAAAGTTACGTATGGTTACGGTTAAACGACGCGGTTAAACTCTGACCACCAATAAAAAGTAAAGCGGGTTGACCGCGTGTCATGCAACTGGATCTAAGATAAGCTATGAATTATAACGCACCCATAGGTCAAAACTGTTTCAAGTCAAAAACATTGCATTTTAATATAAACTCATTTTCTGACTCGGTTATTATCTGTACAAAGGGCAATAACTCCTTCGAAAGGTTCTTAATTTTTTTTTATAATACTGTAATTGCCTATGTCAAAAATTAATGAATTCTCAGTGCTTATAAAATAGAGGGTCTTCCAAAATACGTAAAATCCACTTCCTTTGTTAGTTTTAAGTGTAATAACCATTTTAGATTACCGATTAAACTAAAAAAGCACGTCAAATCATTGTGACGTCACATGCCAGTATTTCATAGAAGCTCGCATACTAAGCGCGTGTTCTGACGTTTTCTAAAAAGATAAAGTATTTGACTAGTTGTCAAACACTTACTAATATTATGAATGCGAAAGTGTCCGTCTGTCAGCTACTTTTTCTGAGGTACCGAGTTATATCTTATATACACCCCGGGGATGGACATAGGCTACTTTTTGCCCTGGAAAATCAAAGAGTCCCACGGTATTTTTGAAAACCCTAAGGTCGTGTGAACTAAATTGCGTGCATCATCTAGTGCTACATAATATTGTTATTTATAACAGGCATAACATGTATGTTATCAAGAGATTATAGTCATTGGGGCTATCCAATATCATCCTTTGTTTACATCGCGCGAGACGTGAGTCACTCATTAGATGAGTGTGTTCATTATCTGCTTCATGAGCACGTTAATTAGCATTATATGCTCATTTCACACCAATTTCATCAGTTACCAAACTGTGAAACGGAATACCGGAATAAAAAGACTAATCTTAGAGCTAGGCCAATGCCTGTCTTACTATTACCTTTTACTCCGAAACAAAGTCGGCAGACAAAAAAAAAAAGACGGGCGGTGAGGCCGCCATATAGACGGCCTCACCGCCCGTCTTTTTTTTTTTTATAGATATAGCGAGCAAACGAGATTACCGCCGCCCATGAACATTTGCAGCACCAGAGGAGCCGCCGATGCGTTGCCGGCCTTTTAGGAATTTGTTGGTCCGCCCCTTGAATAACCCCATGTTATAATCTAGTGGGAACACCGCCGATGGGAGTTGGTTCCACAGTTTGCACGTGCGTGGAAAGAAGGATCTGGCGCAGCGGACGGTCGAAGTGCACCAGACACCCAGATGGTGAGGGTGAAATTCCTTACGGTGGCGCGCGGTGCGGTTGTAGAAAAAAGAGGGTGGAATGAGGTCAAAACGCTCCTCAGAGCACTCCCCATTATACAGGCGATAGAACACGCATAGGGAGCTAACGTCTTTGCGGTGCTCCAGGCTTTCCAACGAGCCGGTTAGTTTGGGCCGTCTGCCCGTTTTTCATCATCTGGCAATGACACGGACAAATTTTGCAGCAAATGCGCCAACCCTAAGAACACTTACCTGACTCAATGATCTAATTGCTCAGTACCAACAATTAGTTGTTTTCAATATTAGTTATAGTTTATACGATTTCGATAAACTATGTACTTATATTTGTAACTTCAGACTCAGAATGCCAAAGCATAGCTGTAAGCATACCAAGGATATTTCCTAGTAAATCAATAAATCTCTATTTTTAACCATGACGGACGAAGGTGGTTTATGCGTTTCACGTTAGAGGTTGTGTTTGTTTACGTCTGTTACATAAAAATTTCCTTAATACACTGGAACGATATTTATGTCCTTTCTAACTTGGGATTTCTAAAAAACAGCTGTTTAAGTACATTGATTTTTAATCAACTTTATTCAACCCAACCAATACTGATCACTGATTTGCTCTGCTCATTTCAAACATATACACTGCCCTTGCATTTCACGATTTTTTATATGACGTGATTGATTTTGCATCAACTTTTCTCAACTCACATCAAGTCTGAACTGAGAAGGCTCTGAGAAGTCTTTGGTATAGTTGAGACCGCACTCGCCGATCACTACACATTCGGGCGCCGCCACTAGGTCTGTCAACTGCATCCACGCCTCTTCATCTGTCATTGATTCTACATCAACTCTGCACTAACCTGTCTTTTGAACACATCCCTCTGCACCTGTGGCTCTGAGAAGTCCTTTGTATAGTTGAGACCACACTCTCCAATAGCTACACACTCGGGCGCTGCTGCCGTCGCTGTCAACTCCGCCCACGCCTCTTCATCTGTCATTGATTTTGCGTCGTGAGGGTGGACACCTAGGAATACAAGATTGATGACTTAAAATCTATAGACTATCTTCTAATCTAGTCCTTTCTATCATCCTATCATTTATTCATTCTATACTAATATTATAAGCGCGAAATTGTCTGTCTGGCTGGCTTTTTACGCTTCATCCGTTAAATCGATTTTGACAAAATTTGTTGGTTATTTTTAATTTCAGAAAATCAAAAAGTTAACAAAGGATTTTAAAGATTTTAATTCTGTCAGATTTACATCCATTTTACCCATAATTCTTTATTTATACAACATCAATAACCAATCCAATCAAACTGTGGCTAAATAAATAATGTGTATCCACATTCATCATTAACCATGAAGTGTTCCAGTGGTCAAACACTAGAATAAAAAATTAACAGTATTTACGCTTCTTTTCAATAATGTATTTATTATGCAATCGTTTCGCTACCTAGCAATCTGTTACGTAAAAATGTTCACAAGGTTTATGAAATGAAAATGTATGACAGCATTTCTGCTGGATCAACATTTCAAATCAGTAGTAAATGGGGAAATACTATAAGGCTTTTGTTTATAATGTCCAAAATTGGTTTAATTTTTTGTTGATTACTGTTTAGACTTTAGATTGTTGAGTGGAGACTACATGGAAAGGTGAGTTGGTTCCATAATTCGCTGCAGTGTGTTAGTAGAAAAGGGAGGGTGGAATAAGGTCAAACAACTCCTCAGAACACTCCCCGATAGATGCAAACAGCCAAAGAAAAGCATCTTGGAGCTACTTTAAAGTAGCTTAAGTCTACTGTACTGAAATACTGAACTACTACTGTACTGAAATAGCACAGGATGACTGTTTTCTGTTTTTTGGAAAGATGAGATTACTAGTTGATACCCGCAACTTCTTCCGCGTGGATTTAGATTTTTTAAAATCCCATGGGAGCTCTTTGATTTTCCGGGATAATAGTCAATGTCCTTCCCCGGGATGCAAGCTATCTCTGTACTGAATTTCGTCAGAATCGGTTGAACGGATGGGCCGTGAAAAGCTAGGAGACAGACACACTTTCACATTTATAATATTAGTTTGGATTATATTCTACACGCAAGAAAAAAAATTAGTGTTAAAAGTCATTGTTAAAATAACAGTCACTACAAACTGTCTTGCAAGTTTCTTCTCTACAGGAAGTGCTGCTAGTAGGCACAATAAAAAGTAGACAGCATTTTGAAAGAGTTACTACTTGGTAAGAATGATATTTATTTTTAACTTGAAAAGAATACTGACCTGCTGTGGAATATATTGTGCTGGGATATAGGCGGGTCAACCTCAGTGCCTCCTTGCTGCTGCGGACCGATGTACCAGTAACCATGATCTTTTGGACACCTGCAACAATCAGTTTGTTATCTATTTGTATATCTTAGTTTGGACTAAACTAGGGATTCACCATAAACTTGTGTCAAAACTTATGCTTTCTAAGTATATTCTTAAGTGTAATGTAAGGTAATTTTATTTCAACTGACTATTAAATATAATAATAATAAATATTAATATATTTCTTTATTTCAGACTGTGGCCCATGTGGTGTTAGTAAATAGTGGTAATATTTAAAAACTTAAGAACTATGTTAGTACGTACAGCTTACATGTAATTAAAATAAAAACCTTAATTTAAATAATATTGGCCTTAAGGCTAAGTCCCCGAACACAGTCTATAGATCTCTTAAGAGACTTACTTAAATATGTAAGTACATACTAAGTTAAGTACTTAAACTCAATCACTTGAAGATTGAGAAAAAATTAAGCTAGTAACTATACTTAAATCAATATTAATGCATATTTCAATTAAAATCTATACACAAAACATACTACACAATACATAATAAGATTCCAATTGGAAAATCAAAGTGTAACTCATTCACTAATTACTTCTTTATTAATAAATGCACCACCCAAGATTACAATCAAGTTTTAATTCAGTTTTTCTTGCTGCATTGAGGCAAATAGAAAGGTGCCTACTGCCTAGTATGACCAAATGTAACAACAAATAGAAGACAAATTAACACAAATATTTGGCACACGAGTAATTACTTCACGCTAGTGCTAATGTATTCCGCTGTTACGTTTAATATAACATTTTTGCACGCAAGTTTTTAATTTAAAAATGTATCCCTTTATTCCGAAATACCTGCATCTTTTGCCCTTTGCACCACCGAATCGAGATCACGGCCGTATTTCTTGTTCGTCAGGTTTGCACCGATGTCGATAACAATAAGGTTCTCGTAACAACCCTTCAATTCCTCGGAAATCTGGATATCTTCGGACGTCATTGTTTAATTTGGGAAGCTTATTGTTGCGGTGTTTACCTACAAATATTGAATAATTCATATCTCATATCAATTGTTTGTTATGGAATCTGTGAAAATAGTACTTACAAATTGTATCAAACACTCTTGCTTAATAAGCTTCTTAAAATTTCTTATGACTATTGGAAATGAACACCCTTTTCACTGAGATGCCACCATGTTTTTAAAAGAAAATGTTTTCTTTTGCATATTAAGTGCCAACTTGACACTTGTAATGGTGACGTTTGATGTCAATTTATACTGGCCTAGGATTGGCTGCAATAGTCATGTCGTGCTGGTTTGATTGGTTATTAAAAAACACTTTATGGATATAGCAAAGAAAACAAAGGTTTTAGCGTTTTGTTTCCAGTGATGTGGTTTAATGATTTGCGAAAAACTGTTATTTAAACATAATGTTTTTGATCAAATATAATTTTCTATGTAAACTAAATTATGTATTTCATTCTGCTTTTGTTTAAGTGTTTTTATATATATACTATCTATATTTCTCATTGTAACTGTTTGTCTCTATAAAATAAATTAAATTACCTAAATTAAATTAAATTGATAATTTCAAAAAAAATAACTATAATGATTAATGATTGGATCTTTAGAAACCATAGAAACTGTGTGGTGTAGAACCAAGTGTAGAACCTATGGTAGAACCAGTAACAAAACGCAGTCACCGATGACTTTGACACTGACAGTTAAAAAAAAAGTTCTTTGCAAAACACACAACATTATGCAACCAAATTAAAAACGCCTCTTTTCTTATGTAATAGTTACCTAATGATTACCTTTTCATTTTCATAGCATTATTTTTAAATTTCTAGACTTGAAGACTTGAAGTCCCAAAACAAGCAATAAATAAAAACCTATATTAACGAGCCAGGAAACAAACATTCCAAGATGAGTGTGCGTAATTTTATATCCAAGAACATCGTTGTGATTGTCATGGTACCTTTTCTGTTTGGGGCGCACTATGGTTGGATGAAACTGCAGAATGTTGAGAGCCTCGTACCTCCTGAAGAAAGAGAGAACCTACCACCGGTACTTATTTTTCTATAAATATCTGTTCTCTTCATTAATATTATTAATGCGCATTTTTTTTCTTTATCTATCCATTTGTTTACTTTTGCTTAGCTAAACGACTGAACTGATTTGATGTCATTTGGCACACATATAATACCTTAGATTAGGTACATTATATTCTGGAGATGATGAAGCCTACTGGTTACCTTGCGGGAGCATTTTAATCCTACAGGAATAAAGAAACGTGAAAAGTACCTACGTCCATTCTAAAAAATGAAAACCTGGCGAACAGAACTGCACCAGTCCACGAATTTTTAACAGAACAGTAAATAAAGAGACTTTTTGCACTTTTAAGTTCTTTAGTATTGGACCACAGTATTGAGCTAAATTTGATTTTTACTTGAAAACACCCTTTTTGAGGCTTTTTTACCCATTTTCATTGAAAATAATAACAGGGATTAACATAACTGATCAGGACATTACTTATCTAGCCTACCACCAGACCAGGGGCCTTACTATTACACTTTAAGAGATGGTGGTAGGGCTCCAGACCAGAGACCAATTTAGAAAAAAACAAATTTGTAGGTACCTATGTATTTGCATTTTGCTCATGCTGCAAAAGTAAACCTGAGATCTTCCACTTAAGACCACAATGCTCACACCACTGCGCCAGGGAGGTTCTCTACATAGAAAAAGGTTGTCAAAAAAGTATACTTAATTTTAAAACACAACAGCCCTGTCCCATTGAATTTTTTCTAAAATAATTATAGCCATCTAGCCTCATAGTCTTGGGATGATGTGAGATGCGTGATGATGGAACAATGCCCCATACATCCAAATCTGTTCAAGCATTTAGAAGTTATCATTCTGAGAGGAGACCCGTGCTCTGTAGTGAGCAGCCTCATATTCATGATCAACCTGTCATGGGATGATGATGACGATGATGATATTGAGGTTATTTTTTTCACACTTGAGTGATAATATGAAATTTGTTGCAGATATTCAAAATCAAAGTATGAAAAGAATAAGAAACAAAATAGAGGAGAATTGTACACAAACTGAATGTCTATTTAAAATTAATGAACAGGCTTAGGGTAACTATTTAAATGAAAACCTAATGATGGTATGTTTTTATTGATAAGTATATTTAGTAATAGCATATTATAATGAGTTGTTTCATTTTGACATGGAGGTCTGAATGTCATATTATCATGCGCAGCCCACAGCAGTTCACATTTGCGCTGCGCTGCCCGACGCGATGTGATACATCATCATCATCATCAACCGATAGATGTCCACTGCTGGACATAGGTCTCTTGTAGGGACTTCCACACGCCACGTTCTTGCGCCGCCTGAATCCAGCGACGCCCTGCGACTTGTCTGATGTCGTCCGCCCACCTAGTAGGGGGGTCTTCCAACGCTGCGTCTTCCGGTGCGAGGTCGCCATTCATTCTGTACACATTGGCCCAAAAATGCCTTGAACCAATGCTGTAAAAAATGTTTCTGAATTGCACCACTACTTAATGAGTTAAAAGTGATATTTACATGGGCTAGCGTATTGTCATACACTTGCTCGAGCAGTTGCATCCATTCTAATCCGCTTTTAGGGTATCGTACCTCAAAAGGAAAAACGGAAACGTCCCCCCCACTAGGTGGACGGATGACATCAGACGAGTCGCAGGGAGCCGCTGGATCCAGGCGGCGCAAGACCATGGCGTGTGGAAGTCCCTACAAGAGACCTATGTCCAGCAGTGGACGTCTATTGGTTGATGATGATGATGATGATGATGTGTACAGTACAGAAGCCTACACAGATAGGATGTGAGAAGGCACAGTCAATAAAAGAGGGTATAAATAAGGAGAAACGTTTAATATTAAATCCGCTGTCGCGCGGGCGGCGCTAGTCATATGGTGGGCAGGTGTCCGCGCGACTCCAGCTCGGACTTCTTCTTGGGCTGCGACCGCTCTGTCACTATCAGCTGTGGCAGCATTGGGGATGATTGCACCTGGAAAAAAATACTCTATTAATCCTTCCATTTTAGTATAGTTCGTACAAAATGACTCCTCACGCGTCATTTTAACTCTATGGGTCAAACATCTCTTCTTCTAACCTAGAAATTAAAGCTTTTATCAAATAGGTAATTCTACCATAGTAATCTACTTATAGTCTATTCAGCGATAGCTAAAATTAAACATAATTTCCACCACCTTACGGCTCAGGAAATGGATTCAGGAATGACTTGCGATTTCACGCCGCGATAATAGGCTGACCTTTGAACTAAGCTGATGCCTTACCACAGTTTAACAACCATACAGTGGGCAACGAATGCGGAGCGAGGAATGTTTGTGATACCAAACAATAGAATTATTGTTTCAATTTCATATCTTAGCTCATTTGCCCCTTTTCTTCTAGAGCTGAAAGGAGCCAAGGTACCTACATATGAAAATGAAACAATGTTATATCTACGTTTCACACACATCCCTCGCTCCGCACTGCGCTCTTGTGAAAAAAAAAAACACCTCTTCAAATCCCACATCTCACAGATTTCCTTACTTTGTGAGATCAAGAGCCATTGAGACTAGCATTTTTCTGAGCATAATATGCTCGTTTTGGCATACACGCTTACACGTGCATCAACATCGTACTTCGATAAATCGAACGCGCTGCACGCGCTCATTCCGAAGTGTTTGCTCGAACCAGTGGGACAGTCAAGAAGCAATATGGATTCCGATAAAAAAAACATCCCGTACGTATACGAGGTTATAAGCACGTCTTCGCTTATACGAAATGCGCGTGTGACATGACAAGAAGCGTGCGTATAAGCGCGTAAAAACAAGGAGCAAAAAACGCTATTCTGACACAGCTAACATGGAAAAGACAGATTCTGTAGGTCGATTTCGTAAAACCTGCATCAATCATTATTACAATCTCAATTTTTCTGATTGGCTGAATTTGTACGATTCTTGTTGCAACAATGCATTGCAGGCAATAGTGAGCGAGCGTCAACCAATCAGAGGTGATTGCGATCGTGACGTTGTAGCTGTCATTCTACCACAATCGAGCAGCTGACTTCTGAGCTTAAAATGTTTAATGTCTGTGGCGATCGCCCACATAGTATGATTGTTAAACTATGACGTTATAATCTACAGCTTAACCTTTTCAACCCCTTGACAGGCTAAAGATATGGATATTCATAGCATGTAGGGCATACTTTTACGCTATTGTATGGCTGCCTAGCAATGAACTATGATCTATGAAATTATGTTGAAAGGTCTTTCAAATGCTAATTTTAAAACTAAATCGGTTGCAACTTGAGAAGCCATTACAATAGTATTGCCTTCGTAAGTTTCATCGAGCGTGCATATAATAGCGAAATGAAAAGAATTACAGTACGCTGCCGAAAGTAATGTACATCGACCTTTAGAGGGAGATAGCAGATTTGTAAAGCACTCTCTCTGTCGTTGAGACTGTCAAAACGTCATATAGGTATGAGTGATAGAGACAACGCTCTACAAAGCCGAAATGTCATTCTAAAGGCCGATGTAGGTACATTACTTTCGGCCGCGTAGGTACCTACTGTACCATTCGGTGAGTTGCTGCACTCATGATGGTTTTCCTTAAAAACTCAAACTACGCCTACTGTAGCAAACTAGGGTAAATTATGTGATCTCCAAGCAGTGAACAACAAATCATGGAAATACCGTTTCTCACAATACATTCGAAAATAAGCGCCACCAACTCACACCTGTTAAACACGTAATACGGTATTTGCCTATGTCAAAAGTAAATTATTTCTCAGTGATTATTAAATAGAGGGTCTTTCAAAATACGTAAAATCCACGTCCTAAGCGCGTGTTTTGACGTTTGATAAGAAGATACTGATTTGACTAGTTGTCAAATACTAGATTTCAACCAATTAAATTAACGAAATCGCAACAGGCTAATGATTTGTTCGTACTGTGTTTCATGGCACACTGGCCGCTGTCGGGATTGGCAGTCTAAAAGTGACAGTTACGAAGTTACAAACGATTTGAAGACGCGTGCGGTAGAATATGCACCGCCCACCTCGGTAGAGATTTCACGCTATAACGGAGTATATAAGATATTTCTATGATTTGTTATTCACTGCCTTTAAGCCCATTTTTACCAATTGCAAGCGATAACGGCCATGCCGTCAGTTCTCAGGGATCAGAGTCATTTTTTTTTACGTTTCTTTGACGACATTTCAGTGGAGTTTGTAATGGTTGACGCTGTTTTGAAGGATGCTTCTCTCTGCTTTTGTTGGTCTTCAAATTTTTGCTGCGTGGTAGAGAAGGTGATTGATGAGGGATAAAGGAGTGTTTGGATATTGTCGTTTTGGGTTAAGGAGTAAAGCGATCATGGCTCTACAGGTTAGCATCAAGTTGGGCAAAAAGGTCTAAAAGGCCTTGTGGCACAACTTTAAATCTTAGCAGGCTAACTACAGCAGTTAAAGAAAGTGATATTTGATTACTTAAAACGCATATAACTCTGAAAAGTTAGAGGTGCGTGCCCGGGATCGATTAGGAGGCGGACGTCCTGGCTATCACAGGCTATATGAGTGAAGCTAATAAGTAATACTTATAAACGTATTAATTATACCTAATCGGTCAAATAAAGCATGCAGACTGATGGATGCAAAACCCAATATCAATTAACCTGTACCCTCCTGCCCTTCTCGAAGTCTTCGTGGTCCGTGTGAGGCACTGTGAAGAGGAAGTTCTCGAAGATGGGGTGCCTCAGCAGTTGCTCGCACGTCCACCGCATCATCGGGTCCTTATCTAGGCATTTCTACACAAATCATCTAGTTTCAACGATCAAATGTTGACATTCAAAAATAATTAGGTTGAAGAGTAAGGTTAGAGCCTCAATAGCTCATTGGTTAAGGAGGGGACTGAATTCCGAAAGGTTGCTGGTTCAAACTTCACCCGTTGCACTATTGTCATTGGGTTGGCAGACTTCACACACCTTTGAGAACATTATGGAGAACTCTCAAGTATGCAGGTTTCCGCGATGTTTTCGTTCACCGTTAAAGCAAGTGATATTTAATTTCTTAAAACGCATATAACTTGAAAAGTAGCATGGCCGGGATGAACCCATGAACTCCCGTATAGGAGGCGGACGTCTTCACCACTAGGCGATCACGGCTTCACTTTTTAATAATACTTGGTTTTAACTGAAACTTAAGTTTAAGCAAAGTTAAAGTACGCTCTATCTTAACATAAGGGCCTAGCCAGGGCGTACAGATGGAATCTAGTTTAGGCTTTTTGATAATCGAGGTACAGCTTAGGTACCCAATGTATTTTCATTTTTCACATACAAATTAACAAACTGTATCTATTAGTTTGATGTATCTACCAGTTTCTAAACTGTATGATTGCTAGCCATCTTAACAGCAAATTCTTGTCATTTTATCCAAAATCGATACTGTATCTATTGTAATTTGTAAGAACTAAGAACCATCACTAGGTAAGTACTGTTGTTTATTATCGGCACTTACCTTTAAAAAATCTACAACCAATTCGTTGTTGACATATCTTTGCGGAATCTTTTTTTCAAGGGGTTCTAATGTCGTTGGTTCTGGCAACGCCATACCCTGAAACAATAAGCTCATATTATTGACCCGTTGAGCTCTGTCTCCCTGGTCACTCTGGTTCTCCTACGGATCTTCTCATTTCTGATTTGATCACATTGAAACTCCAAGCATAGTTCTCTCCATCCGACATACTCGTAGCTCAACGGGTTGCGATGCTAAAGTGGCTTGGGACAGGGCACATAGTTCGAAAACGATAGACGTTGAGTTCCCAAGGTGCTGGAATGACGACCTCGCACCAGAAAGCGCCACGTCACAAGACCTCCCACTAGGTGGACAGATGACATCAAACGAGACACAGGGAGCCGCTGGATTTTGGCGACGCAAGCCCGTGGCGTAGAAGGGTTGTTCCGTATTCATCCTATGACGTCTCATTGCAAACTTTTTTTTTCTTAACCGATTTGTTTATATGTCCCTACAAGAGACCTATGTCCAGCTCTTGAGTCCATCGGTTGTTTTAGATGATGATGATGAATTTACCTGAAAAAATGTGTTCTGCGAGAATATTGTCATATGCCTCGGCAGCAGGTCGCCGAGGGTTTTCCTGATGAGGTACAGTTGATCCAGGTCGCTTTTGCCCGGCCATAATGCTTCGCTTGACAGTAGCTCCGCGAAAACACAGCCTGGATGAGATTATTGTAATTAAATAAGAAGATAATTGAGCATAAAGCTACAACTAATGCTATACACGTTCCAAGATCTAACTCAGTTTAGATCATGTTTAGCAAGCAGAAAAGCCTCACCCCACCCTTTGTTTGAAACTGAGCAGACTTCGTTCATTTTTACAATTTATGAAACATTCTCCGGTAGAGGAATGAAAAACTATCGTGAAAATTAATCTTCCCGGAGAAATAAGAAGAAGATATGCTGCTCACACTGCACTTAGAATTTAGAAGATTATTGGCAATTTGAATAAGTATATCTACTAAGTACTAAGTAAATTAAAATAAATAGAAGAGTTTTTACACTTTTACACTTTTTTTTTTTACACTTTTACAAACGACTTTCGAATCGTCACAATGCTCTATCTAATTTCTACCGAGAAAAATCAGCGAGAAACTCGGTGGTTTCTCTTACAAATCTACGACTTATGGCGCAAGACCGTGGGATGTGGGAAGGTGGGATAGGTCTCTTGCAGGGAAGTCCCTGCAAGAGACCTATCCCACCTTCCTATGACTAGACCATAGTCTATCCTAGACCTATGTCCAACAGTTGACGTCTATCGTACCATTGCGTCGCCACGTAATCCTCACCTTGACTTGAATATAATATATTGGGCATGTTGACTTACCAATAGCCCAAACGTCAACGGGAGTGCTATACATGGTATCACCGACCAGCAGTTCTGGCGCGCGGTACCACCGCGTCGCCACGTAGTCTGTGTAGCTCTCGCCTGGACCTGGACATGTATCGGAAAACAGCACGTTAGTTACGTACCCTCACGAAGCTTTAAAATACAAAGCTTCGTGCGTACCATATACTTATCTACCCTAAATTACGTACCAACACACCCAATCTGATTATTCATAAGAAAAATATTTTTACTATTCAGTGCTACTAGATAAGTAAAAGGGGCCAGCTTTACAGTTTTAAGGTATTTGTTCTAGATAATAATATGTCGAGTCCTTACACCTGAGTTCTGAAAATGATTCAAGTAGGTAAGTAAGTGGAGGGCAAGAAACTATGGTGGCGCGCTCTTGGGAAGGCATATGCCTATATGACGCGAACAGACTGATTGATTGAGGCATACGTAATCATAATGTCTGTCAATAGATAAATCCTAGAGCCGCAATGAGGAAGTTTCAGGGCGAACGTTCCGTAAAATTTTCATGGATGGCGCTGTTTACTGCACCCACTAAAAACGAAATTAATTTCCGAGCGAAGGTATACGCTATAATAATTTTTACGTAAAACATCCTGCAAAACAACAACGCCAATAAAACATACGGACAGCCAGGCAGCTCTTTCAGCTCTGTCCTCTGAGGTTGTTAACTAAAGACTGGTTGAAAACTGCAGAGACACCCTGGTCCATTACCGGGTGGTTCTACGCTAGGTACCAGAGCATGCTGGAATAGTTGGCAACGAGAATGCAGACATTCTGGCTAAATCATATAGATATAGGTATTATTTTTCGTTTTTAGTGGGTGCAGTACACAGCGCCATCTATGAAAATTTTATGGAACGTTCGCCCTGAAACTTCCTCATTGTTTTTATTGCTGGCAGTCCCTAGCAGACGAGAGCCCTTAGACTAGGTACAGTACAGGCAGAAAATAATGTACATCGACCTTTAGAAGGAGAACGCGGACTTGTAGAGCATTGTCTCTGTGTCGTTGAGACCGACAAAACGTCATATAGTTATGAATGACAGAGACAACGCTCTACAATGCCGATATTCTAAAGTCCGATGTACATTATTTTCTGTAGCGTAGGTACTGTATTATTGATTGTTGACCTAGTTACACCTTTGAGAAGCTTATTCAAAGAAAATTAATACGACTCCATGGTACCTACCTATCACCGTATACGCACATCGCGGCTTAGAATAGATCACCCTAAACCGCGAAAGCCTCAAGCGATTCTATATTTAGCAATTTTTCCAAGGACGGCTAAGTTTCAGTTCTAATCACGTGCGATCAAACAAATAACTTAAGTACCTACTTTAACTTGTTTTGGTTCTGTTAATCAATTCGTTTCGGTTTTGCCTACTGCATGAATACCTTTACCGTGCCGATCTTATTGGGAACTTTCTTTCATTTAAGAGGTATATATAGTACTATAATACAGGGCAAGATAAAAGGCAGACGTAGACCTGGCCGTAGACGAATATCCTGGCTCAAGAACCTTCGCCAGTGGTTTAACATGAGTACAAGATCACTGTTTAGGGCAGCAGTAAACAAGATCCAGTTAGCCTTAATGATTGCCAACCTTCGGTAGGAGATGGCACTTGAAGAAGAAGATATAGTACTAGCGACCCGCCCCGGCTACGCATGGGTGCAACGTAGATACTAATGTGGTGTCATTGAGGTGTCTTTGCCTCGGAAACTCTCAAATGAGAGGATTTTTTTCTGACCTAATTCACATTAGTACTTCAATTTCTCTAGGGATCTCTAATTTTTTGAGAATTAAACTATAGCTATAAATCTTCCTCTTGAATCACTCTATCTATTGGTGAAAACCGCATTAAAATCCGTTGCGCAGTTTAAAAGATCTACGCGTTCATACATACATACAGACGCGTGAAGCGACTTTATTTTATACTATGTAGAGACGCGACAGGTTGAGGTGCCAATCGGAGTATGAGGCGGGGGGACGCCCGCACACCCGCCCTCGCCCGCACTTGGCTAGCGCGGGGGCCATAGATAACAGACGGGGGCTGTGCGACTGCGGACGTGCGGGGCGTTACCTCCCCGATTATCATCTCGACCTGTCGCGTACTACAGGTAGGTATGGATGGATCAAGGATGAATGGGATAGGCAGAGAAAAGATAGCGCCTAAACTCTAAAGACAGCCATCTTTCAGATGCAATGCAAAAGTTTTACCTGAAAGATAGAGCGGAGGGGGGAGGAGGTTTTTAGTCCGTAGGCCATTGTGGAGTCGGGCATGCCGGAGGCATCCATGAGGAAATTCCTCCTCCCCGAACGAAAAAAAAAAGGTAAGTACGTATAAGCTCCTTATAAGTGCGTAAAAAAACTTTTTGGAACTGCTATAATATTTAAACCTCAGAAGGAACTTCATTTTAGGTTACCTACATCGTCACTTTCCAGCAGGCCTGATTGCGGACAAGCGCAAGACTATAAATTTAAAAACCGGCCAAGTGCGAGTCAGGCTCGAGCAACGAGGGTCCCGTACAATCGTCGTATTTTTTCGACATTTTGCACTATAATTCAAAAACTATGATGCATAAAAATAAATAAAAAGTTGTTTTAGAATGCACAGGTGAAGCCCTTTCGTATGATACCCCACTTGATATAGTTATCTTACTTCAAAAATTGAAAATACTAATTTTTAGTTCATGACCAAAATTTTTTTTATGTGATGTGACCACGATTTTCAGATTTTTCCCATAATGTCTGCTATAAGACCTGCCTACTTGCCAAATTTCATGATTCTAGGTCAATGGGAAGTACCCTGTAGGTTTCTTGACAGACAGACAGACAACAAAGTGATCCTATAAGGGTTCCGTTTTTCTTTGTGAGGTACGGAACCCTAAAAAAATGCCGGGGTCAGCTAGTCTTCAATATTATTATCCATAGCTTTTACATAGCGTTGTATTTCCTTGGCCGTCGTTGGTAATATCTGATGCTAGATGAGCGATTACGAGCGATCCAGGCTGCCTTATCCGCGATCGCCCTACTTTTCTACTAAAGTAGTTCTATACAACTTCATTTCTAGGTACTATACGATCTACCTACTTCATTGTTACACTTAACTTATTGCTTACCAATACTTAAGTAGGTACCTATAGGTCCTATAGAAGCAGGCGTTATTTTGCGGTCCATTGCGGCTAATTTGCACCGACTCCAAAAAATATTATTATAGAACTACAATAACTCTTGTGTTCATAATAATATATTCGGTAATAAATTTAATTATTTATTACTTTTTAGTGTTTGTGGTTATTGAAATTGGTTTTTATTTTTTTGAAATGTTTTTATTTCACAACTTTTAGTGGCCCCATTGTACTAAAATATGATATGCCTGGACTAGGACGGACATTGGTTAATTTTTGATAATCAAAGAGTTCCTATACCGAATCTGGGGATATGACACTCCTACCTGTGCTGTGCAATGGCGCGTTGTATTTGTCCAACGCCTTATTATAATAATGGTTTCCAGACAGCGTTCGAGAAAATTTTCATAGATGGCGCTAAATACTACCACCACTAAAGATGAAAAATAATACCTATATATATATGATCTATGCTTTAATATGTAGGTCGTGTCAATCAATGACATAGATGAAGAGTAAGAGCTAGCGTACACTGCAATTTTCCTTACGTTTCTTTCCCACTAAATCTGTGAACTATAATAGAAGTAATTAATTAATTAATTTCGCATCCGATTTAAGTTTAAAAATTTAAAGCATAGATCATGCAATGGGTTAATGGGTATTATTTTTCATCTTTAGTGGTGGTAGTATTCAGCGCCATCTATGAAAATTTTCTCGAACGTTGCCTGGAAACCTCCTCATTATCTAAGATAATAATAATTTGAGTTTGGGACCAAACACGAGTAACCGTGACATGCTTGCTCGTGTTCGAACCTAGAGTCTTCTCAAATGTCAGCTGTTGCAACCGCAATCTAAGTGGACTGAAATTGATCAATATTTACTAGAGCTGGACCATTTCACAGGTAGGTAGCATGTGAAAAGCCTCTTCATATGCAACACTTGCTAGGTACCTAACTTGAAATTTATCAATTTGAAAATTATCACATTAATTAATCGCACTTTGTTTTAATTTCGCGCTCGCATAGCAAACTGAGCTAAGACGCTATAGAGTGTGCGAGCTAGAACACTCGCATCGCTGCGGTTTAAAAAAAGAAAAACTTCTGGATAAATTAATGTGACGAATGATTGTAGGTAGGTAACTGCGATAACTCACTTTCCGTGAAAAACTACCTGTGAAATATCAACGCTATTGATGTTGATCATAATTCCTACTTAGTTAAATTTATTATTGTTGCAACTTGTAAGTGATAATTGTAACTTGTAAGTGATAATTGTAACGTGTAAGTGATAATTGTAACTTGTAAGTGCGAAAATTTAAAAAATCACTTTCCGTGAAAAATCACCTGTGAAATCACTGTGAAGGAAGAATAATTTCAACAAGTGCTTGTCTTTAAAAGTAGCAATAATACCCATTTCTAATACTAATTTAAATACATACCCACGCGACGGACGGTTTCAAAATCCAGGCCGGTTTGACAAGTTTTGTTTATGCTACAAATCTTGCACATGCAGTTTAGAATGTCAACAGGTTTCGATTTGATTTAGATCTACCTAGACCCAAAACACTTAAAAAATATACAAGGTCAGTTGAAATGGCCGTCATAACCGAAAAGGTCATTGTACTCATCATTATAAACAACATTTGTACGTGTCCACTACTAAGTATGGAACCAAATGTGTTTTTGAAAAAAGAATCTCCAGGCATAGTTCACGACTGATGGGGAACTTCTAACGTCGAGGCCTCACCTACAGGCAGGCGTCAAATGTTACCTACATTTGACGCTAGGTAGACTATGGAACTACTAGGTTTGTTTGATTTCACGTCACCCATATCACAGTTCACGACAGTAAGGAACTTCTAACAAAACGTCGAGGCCTCACCTACAGGCAGGCGTCAAATGTTACCTACATTTGACGCTAGGTAGGCTATGGAACTACTAGGTATCTTTGCTTTCACGTCACCCATATCGGCCATATTACAGTTCATGGCAGTAAGGAACTTCTAACAAAACGTCGAGGCTTCGACGTCACTGGCCGGCGTCAAATGTCCGCTGTCGCTGTCCGTCCGTCTGTCTATCTGCGGGCTGTATCTCGTGAACCGTAATAGATAGAGAGCTTAATGTGTAGGTGTTTCCCCGACCCGTGGTCGTGGAAGTGGTGACCCGATTTTGGTATTGTAGGTAGTATGTTCAATACGTACTAACGCGTGTACCTAAGTGACCTAACTACCTTTATTACCTACGTTCACTGAACTATAATCTACAATCTCGATTTGAGTTTAGTTGGTTTGGTCGAATTAACTACGAGTCTGAAATATTACATGATCGGGCACTAGGTATAGGTCCATAACATTATGATTTGGCACGCTAGGCCTTTCTTTACAATAATGCTTAATCATACCTAGCTAATGTTATAAAAGTCAATTCAATTGAAAAACGAAATAAAATTATCTGAATTTTGATGAAGAAAAGATTTTTAAGATGATTTTTTAAGCAACGTTCATCAAAATACTTGCCACCGAAAAATGTATTAAGAATTTTGATCTATTATTTGATATTTCAGCCATCTATGCCACCTGCCATCATTATAATAACTTCTATGGTCACTTATATTAGGTAGGAATACATATCTACTTTCAGATTATTTATATGATTTATATTTATTTAATCGTATGGCATTTGATTATAAGCGTTTCATTATTATAAATTTAATGATTCAATATGATATAGGTACCTAGATGATCCAAATTGAATTGATTGGCATTACATCTACTAAGGTTGAAGTAAATAATATGATACCTATATGTAAGAATCTACTCTAAAAATATACGACTGGTAAGTTTATAAGTACTCGTAGATAACTATTAATTTAATTGGATTTATGATAATTACTTACCTACATAAGCAAACTAAATTGTTAGCAAATGTCAATGGTCTATTAATAGGTAAACCGGATTTAATAGTTACTAGCTCTCCTTCGCACGTCTATTCCGAAGGGGATCATTGTATGTACGGAGTACTCGGAGGAACAGCTACCACCTGGTGAGAGGAAGAAGGAGTAAGGAATAGAATAAGGATGAAGTAAGCTCTCAAGTCCGAAAGTACGATAGACGTTAAGGTTCCCGCTTCCAAAGTGCTGGAATGGCGACAAGGTAAGAGTCGTTGGAACAGTAATAATACCATCCATTGCAAAGGAGGGGAAGTTAGCAGAATCCCTAAAAAGCATTTGAACTGTTCAGTCAACTCACCGTCAGGTTTAGAGCCTCAATAGCTCAACCGGTATAGGAGTGGACTGAAAACCGAAAGGTTGACGGTTCAAACCCCGCCCATTGCACTATTGTCGTACCTACTCCTAGCACAAGCCTGACGCTTGGAGAGGAAAGGGGAATATTAGTCATTTAACATGGCTAATATTCTTTAAAAAAAAAAAAAGGTAGGCCGGTTCAGAGTTCCAGCTGAAAATCAGTGCTGTCACGATATCAGAAAATCACGCTCTTGTGTATCACTATTCACTACCTATCAAGGCATACAGCATAATGCTGAGCTGGAACCTTTTCGGGTTCTGCCAAGTATGACCCAGTTTATTCCGGTGCTTTTTCAACTTGAGACATTTTGGCTTCAAAGCTCAAGTGGAGGAAGTGCCGGGATAACCACCTTTTAGGAATAACATGACGCGATGTGTAATAGTGCAACCACGCCCGTTGCACTATTGTCGTACCTACTCCTAGCACAAGCTTGAAGCTTAATTGGAGAGGAAAGGGGAATATTAGTCATTTAACATGTCTAATATTTTTTATTAAAAACAAAAATTATAAAGTAAATGTTTTTCTTTCTTTCAACTTGAAACCATCCCGAGGAGGACAGCTTGCTTGCTTGATAGCTTGCTTTTCCTGCATGTTTAGTAAGTAGCAAGAAGGTGGCTGGTAATATATATGTATGTCATATGACATACTGCATGTTGTACCTACCCTACAGATTTGTCTGTTTTGGGCTTGTTTTGGGGACTAATAAAAAAAATATATATATAATAATAAATAAATAAATAAAAAAGATAGTTAAAAACTTAAAATAAATAAATTAAAATTCATACGCACTGATCATCCTTGCGAAGCCGAAGTCGCAGAGCTTGACAACGCCATCGCTGGTGAGCAGGATGTTCTCAGGTTTGACGTCTCGATGGATGCAGTTGTGTCTGTGGCAGTACGCGACTCCTTGGAGTGTTTGCCAGATGATCTGCTTGGACAGGAGTTCTGGGCAACCCTGTTGAAGAAATTGCTGTTATTTTATAATAGCGGATGCCCGAGACTTCGCCCGCGTAGATTTACGTTTTTCAAAATCCCGCAGGAACTTTGTACAGAGTTAGCTGACATCCCGGGGAAAAAACGAAGGCTATTTCTTATCCCAGAAAATCAAAGAGTTCCCACGGGGTTTTCAAAAACCTAAATTGTCGCGGGCGTCATCTAGTATTACTATACTTTCTACTTCACTGCATATGTGCGTGCATAGGTATTCTTAAAATATAAGACCTTGACCGTGTAAGGTTGTGAGCCAATACCTGCTATCTAAACCAGTCAGTAAAAGAGCATAAGCTTGTTTCTTCCACAAATGAAGCGAACATGCAAATGGCAGGGCAGTTTTTAGAAGTAATCAACATTCGTAGAGACTAAAGGCACGCGATGCGACGTAACTGGCAACATCGATTTGCAGTTTTGCATTTTTTTGATCATATTTTTAGATGTTCTTAGTCACTTATTATACATGTCTTACACCCGGCTGTACTCACGTGTTTAGTCGACGTTAGCCCGACTAGTTTCGAACGAACGAAAGAAACGGATCCACGTGATTTTTTGCATGGGTATAATCAAAGACCTGTAGAGTGAGATAGACTACTTTTTATCCCGGAAAACCAAAGAATTCCCACGGGATTGTTAAGAACCTAAATACACGCGGACGAATTCGCGGGCGTCAGCTAGTATGGTATAAGTAAATTGCATATTATCTAGATAGAAGGCAACCATGCCGTATTGCGCAAACGTAGCGCATATCTACGCAAGGGCGAACTTTTTGTATCAACTAATCACTAGTGCAACGGTTTATTACGGTACCAAACACGGTAAACGGTAGATACCAACTTACTATAGTATTTACTTTTATTTATTGCAGGATAGTCTTGTGCCTGACGACTTTGAGAAGGTACCTACTTAATAAAGAGCGGTAATAACCGGTGGTTTAGATGCCAGCCTCTTATTCGGAAGGTCCGGGGTTCAACCCCAGGCACGCACCTATAACTTTTCGGAGTTATGTTTTAAACAATTAAGTACCTACCTATCACTAGCTTAATTACGATCATGAAGAAACCTGTATGCCTGAGAAATCTCCATAATTTTCTCAAAGGTGTGTGATGTCTGCCAATCCGCGCTTGGCCAATGGCAATGGCCAGTGACGACTTGTGGCCTAAATCTTCTCATTCTGAGAGAGTTGTGCTCAGAAGTGGACCGGCATTAGACCGGCGATGGGTCGTGATGACGATGAATCATACTTCCATCATTAAGATTCCAAAGATAAGATATTTTTGTTTTGTGCAAAGACCGACAACAAGCGCAGCCACGTGCAACCAAGGTCACACGTGTTGGCACAGCGGTTGGCAAACCCCTTGTTCACAAACCATAAACAGCCGACTAAAGTACATAATATTATTTTTACGACTCTATTACGACTCCGCTGTCCGTCAGTCCGTTTGTTTGTCAGCGGGCTGTATCTCGTGAACAGTAGTAGGTAGAGAGTTAGTAGAATGTTAATATTATAAAATGGTAAAGTTTGTAAGTTTGTTTGTAGGAACTAGGAAGTAATCTCTGGAACTACTGAACTGATTTTGAAAATTCTTTCACCAGTAGAAAGCTACATTATTCCTGAGTAACATAAGATAACATTTTATCTTCAAAAAAATTAGAGATCCCTACGTAAATTGTAATAAGCTACCCGTGCGAAGCCGGGGCAAGTCGCTAATACCTACCTAATAAAAAGTTCAAAATGACCACCATGAAAATAAAAAAAAAACTATATACTGTTATTTCTTGTACCTATACGATGGTACGAAACCCTGATTCCAACTCACACTTGACCTTTTCTTTATACATATTTACCCTGGCGTAAATTCGAAAGCGTCTGTTAGATTGATATATCTATTAGCACCGAATCACTGAGCCAATCTTGATAAGCCTCTAGATAACTTGTATTCAGAAAACATCATTTATCGCGTGACCTCGCTGGCTCAGTGGTAAGCGTTTCTTATAAGTGGGAGGTCCCGGGATCGATTCCTGGCAGGGTTTTGGAATTTTTTAATTTCTAAATTTCTGGGCTGGTGGTAGGCTTCGGCTAAGGCTAGAGTAACGTCCCTGCCGCCAAGCGATTTAGCGTTCCGATACGATGCCGTGTAGAAACCATAAGGGCGTGGGTTTGTAAAACTGCCAAACCCCTTCCAGGTTAGCTCGCTTCCATCTTAGACTGCATCGTCACTTACCACCAGGTGAGATTGCAGTCAAAGGCTGACTTGTATCTGAATTTAAAAAAAAAACTCGAAACGGATTTTGGCGGTCATGATACGAAAAGCTTCTTCATCTAAAGCTGCCTCTTTTAACTTAGGGTAACTAAGCCCTCATACTGACGGACGTCGACGGACAGCGGAGGCTTAGTAATAGGGTCCCACTGGCAACCGTCGAGTACGGAACCATAGAAAGAAAAGCATGAATTCCATGCGGGAAAAGTCGCAGGCAACACAAATAACGATAAATACCTGAGTGATTAGTATTCCGCGGACTGGTGAATTGACATTAAAAATATTGGTTCAACCTTGGAATTTGTCATACGCAAGTGGTAAGTACAGGGTGTTTAGTTTATCTGGTACAGATGATAGGAACTCGGCAGTTACAAATCTAATCCGCTTTTCATTCGCGCCCGCCGCGGTTCATCATAATCATCATCATGATCAACCCATCACCGGCTCACTACAGAGCGCGGGTCTCCTCTCAGAGTGAGAAGGGTTTTTGGCCATAGTCTACCACGCTGGCCATGTGCGGATTGGTAGACTTCACACACCTTTGAGAACATCATGGAGAACTCTCAGGCATGCAGGTTTCCTCACGATGTTTTCCTTCACCGTTAAAGCAAATGATATTTAATTAATTAAAACGCACATAACTCCGAAAAGTTAGAGTTGCGTGCCCGGGATCGAACCCCCGACCTTCGATTAGAAGGCGGACGTCCTAACCACTAGGCTATCACAGCTTGCGGGACCGCAATTACTCGTACGAACACGAAATAATGGAAATGTAGATAGCAATTTTCACGACGCGATTTATTCCCGTGGAGTGCGTGGTTGTTTGCGGGTCCCACTGCACTGCGGCGGGCAAGTTATAGAATCGTGCTTTGGGGTCCGTCCGCAATGTCTGCAATAGGTTGGTGGGCGAAGTGTAATTCTTTGCAGCCGCCGGTCCTGCGATCATCGCCCGCCAATTTTATGGGCGATAGTTGCTACCGCGGCGGCTGCGGTTACCGAAAAAAGAAGCGGTCGTTAGTCTTCTAAATATATAAAAGGAAAAGGTGACTGACTGACTGACTGACTGATCTATCAACGCACAGCGCAAACTACTGGACGGATCGGGCTGAAATTTGGCATGCAGATAGCTATTATGACGTAGGCATCCGCTAAGAAAGGATTTTTGAAAATTCAACCCCTAAGGGGGTGAAATAGGGGTTTGAAATTTGTGTAGTCCACGCGAACAAAGTCGCGAGCATAAGCTAGTATAGAAATAAAACGAGATGTTTTAGACCGCAACCGCAGCGGGCACGGGTGCAAACCGCTCCGCGAGAATTCCCACACTCATGCATCTTTTATTAGATACCTACCTACTGAAAATGCAGTCAAAATTAATTACTTATGCCATCAAAGATAATAGGTAATCTTAAATCTAAGTATTCGGTAAACGTATAATGCATTAGACTGCATCGCCACAAAATTATTATGAAATATGTAAGTATTTCTTTTTAATCATTATTTTATTGGCGGAAAATTAATTTGATACAAGTTATTAATATTTTTATTAATACTTTGACATTTAAAAACCTTTTAAATTAAAGACTGCACTTTTGTTGTTTTTTCTCTATTAGCTCTGTCAAATAAATTAAGCAAATATTTTAACTCAATATTAAATTAGACATCCAAAATGCCAGTTCTTAATAATTATTATTTATTTGCGTCGTATATTTGTACGCGAAAAGTAAATTGGTCTAAGTAAGTAATATGCTAAATACACGAGTGGTTTAAAACATCAATACCTACTTATATCATACATAATAGTCCAATATAACTCCTCACGCGCCATTCTAACTCTATGAATCAATTGTCATGTCAAAAGTACGGTTCACCTTTAAAATAAGGACTAAAATCGTACTTTTGATATGAAATTTGACATAAAAAGTTAAAATGGCGCGTAAGGAGTTAAATTTTAAGCGTTATACCTACCTATTTATTTATGTAATTCACGCATGTAGTACCTACTTACTAAGGAGCGGTGATAAAATTAGTGGTTGACTTCGACTTTTCGTGCGGTCCGGGGTTCAATCGAGGGCCCGCACCTCTAACTTTTTAAAGTTCTGCGCGTTTTACCAGTGAGCAGCCAGTGAGGGAGAACATGAAACCTCTGAGAGTTCGCCTCGATGTTCACAAAAGGTGTGTAAAGTCTGTCAATCCACACTTGGCCAGCGTGTTAGACTATGGCCTAAACGTTGTCTCTGTCGTTGAAACCGACAAAACGTCATATAGGTATGAGTGACAGAGACAAGGCTCTACAAAGCCGAAATGTCATTCTAAAGGCCGATGTACATTACTTTCTGCCGCGTACTGTTGTTAGTAGCAGTAAAGGCCTTCTAATTACCTAATGATACAATTAGGTACCTACATGACATGAATATTCGAGTACCTAAATCATTGTATTTAAAATTTGAAATGTTTCAAACACGTTTTGATATAATAACGAAAGTCAAAATCGTGCGCGCATTGCGTGTTTCGGCCGTGTAAGCAAATAGCTCCGACTTGCGCAAGTGTGGCCATCGACGCGTGAGCTTAGCCAACGTTGGGAGTTGGGACACGGCGGCGGATTGATAGTGATATTCAAAATCTATAATGGACTAGGAGCCTGCGAGGGCCAGACCTTCGTTAATTTAAAAAAGCTAACTTTCTCTGCGTAATGTTCTCATCAAAGGGAGGAACGATCAGCGCCTATGAAGTTGGATCATGGTGGATTCGGCAGATACTTAACAGGTAACAAAGGTGTAAAAAAATCTTACTTCAAAGTATAAAGTGTAATTTTTTTATATTTTCTTCGGAGTAGTACCTATTAGAAATCTCGTCATGTATTGCCAGGCACTTAGGGTGAGATCTATAGAGCGCACTCTGACTTTGCTCAGACTTAAGACACGGTTAAAACAAGACAGTGTTATGTAGCTGACATACATCTGTCTCGTTTTAACAGTGACTTAAGTCTAAGCAAAGTCAAAGCACGCTCTATAGATTTCAGCCTTAGTGTCATGGCAGGGTTGCCAGGCACATCAAAATTTCATAGTCGCTTTCCTCCCTGTGTTGCTCCCGAAGTAAGATAACTAAGTATTTCAAGTGGGGTATCATAATATGAAAGGGCTTCACCTGTACATTCTAAAACAGATTTTTATTTATTTTTATGGATCATAGTTTTTGAATTATCATGCAAAATGTCGAAAAAATACGACTGTAGTACGGAACCCTCGTTGCGCGAGCCTGATTCGCACTTGGCCGGATTTTTTTCATATGAGCCCTCAAACTATTGACCAGTAGGGCGATTGTCTAAAACCTGCATCAATCATTATTACAATCTCAATTGTTCTGATTGGCTGAATTTGTGCGATTCTTGTTGCAACGATGCATTGTGGCCAATAGTGAGTGAGCATTAACCAATCAGAGATGATTGCGATCGTGACATTGTAGCTGTCAAACAACCGCGGTAGGGCCACAGCATTCGCCATGCAATGGGCCAAGCATTTGGCGATTGTCGGCCACCGTGAACTTTAGAACTTTTACAAGAACTATCGTCCTTCACTTGAAATCTAAGTACAATAGACCGTGACCTCTGCTGATTAAAATCTTAGATAAAACTTTATGACCGCCATAACTTTGACTTTTAAATTCAAATGAGGTAAGTAGTTAACATGCTATTGCTAATGACAGACCCCTACTTTGTATTAATTAGTACCTAATTAGATGATGCCCGCGACATCGTCCGCGTGGATTTAGGTTTTTGAAAATCCCGTGGAAACTCTTTGTTTTTTCGAGATAAAAAGTAGCCTATTATGTCTGCCTCCGGGATGCAGTTCTCTGTACCAAACGTCTAAGTCGGATAAGCGGATGGGCCGTGAAAAGGTAACTTGGGTAACAAATAAACAAACAAATAAAATAACTTTTTTCTGTTGTATACTTACCTACTAGCTGCAATCAGTTGACAGACTACAAGCAGCAGGGCGATTGTCTAAAACCTGCATCAATCATTATTACAATCTCAAATGTTCTGATTGGCTGAATTTGTGCGATTCTTGTTGCAACAATGCATTGTGCCCAATAATGAGCGAGCATTAACCAATCAGAGATGATTGCGATCGTGACATTGTAGCTGTCAAACAACCGCGGTAGGGCCACTGGTTTATTGTGCAGGGCGATTGTTTAAAACCTGCATCAATCATTATTACAATCTCAAATGTTCTGATTGGCTGAATTTGTGCGATTCTTGTTGCAACAATGCATTGTGCCCAATAATGAGCGAGCATTAACCAATCAGAGATGATTGCGATCGTGACATTGTAGCTGTCAAACAACCGCGGTAGAGCCACTGTTTTCTGTGAATTTGCTAGACTGAAGGTCTACAAGGAATAGAATAGAATACAATGGAATGGACGGTGTTCTCTGCTCGTTTGTTACCAATTTTTAACCGACGTCCAAAAAGGAGGTGGTTCTCAACTCGGCCCTTTTTTTAATGTAAGAAAGAAAGAAAGAAGAAAGAAAATGCATTTATTTGTTGTTGTTGTCACAGATAAAAACAAAGTACAAATGTAACATTTTCATCTGTGACACCACCCCAAATGGGTGTACAGCTCATCATAATGTCTTGCATCCAGTGGCGTGCAGCTCATAGAGGCATAAACGCACTGCTTACCCTCATTGTAAGAAATCAATGCTTACTTTTTCATTATAACCTGCCGTAAAATAAGTTCATACCTAAAATGCATACCCTGGCTTGAACTCCTGTGCACGCCACTGCTTGCATCATATGCGTTAACACACATAAGATGCAGGACGCTGATTTTCAGCTGTGACCCGGGTGACGCCACATAAATGTATGTACTTACATCGATTTTTTCGAGGTTTCTGGACCGATTTGCGAATATTTTTTTCTAAATTTAGGTACTTACAGATGGATATTTTTCTAATTCATGCAGCACTGTGTGGTCGCAGTACTCGAACACGAGATGCAGCTTGCGCTTGCGCCGAAACACTTCGATTAGATTCACCAGGTTCGGGTGTTTCAGATTCTGTAACAAAATGGTCCAATTTACACACTTTTATATTTTACTAGCTGATGCCCCCGATTTCGTCCGCGTGGATTTGGGTTTTTTAAAATCCCATGGGAACTCTTTGATTTTCCAGGATAAAAAGTAGCCTATGTCACTCCCCAGGTCTTTGACTATGCTCATGCAAAAAATCACGGCGATCCGTTTCTCCGTTGCGACGTGATTGAAGGATAAACCAACAAACAAACACACTTTCGCATTTAAAATATGGGTGCTTTTCAGAAAAACGTTATATCCCTACCTATAAGTATCTATTCCTCGAGGATAATAATTATACTGCTAAAATCTAATAAGTCCCACCCAACCCAATTTTTCCCAACCCAACTGTGGGTTTTAACAGTAGGTATCGATACTAATATTATATATGCGAAAGTGTGTCTGTCTGTCTGTCTGCTAGCCTTTCACGGCCCAACCGTTCAACACATTTTGACGATATTTGGTACAGAGATAGCTTGCATCCCGGGGAAGGGCATAGGCTACTTTTTATCCCGGAAAAACAAAGAGTTCCCATGGGATTTAAAAAAAATTAAATCCACGCGGACGAAGTCGCGAGCATCATCTAGTAACCTAATAAAAAACCCCCTGAAAAAATTGGGGCTTGATGTAACTGGTGATATTACAAGGCGGTAGAAATGGGATCGAACTTGTGAAAATCCTGGGTCAATATAATACCATCTGGTTGCCTTCTCAGTGCTCTTAGATGGCCAACATTGGACCTTCGAAAGAGTGATATAAAGGAGAACTGCCTCATTGGTCTAGTCACTAGTGGTTAGCAGGTTCGACTGCGGACGACGAGGTCCTGGGTTCGATTCCCGGGTCGAATCAAAAATAGATATCGGGTTTTCTGTTAAGAAATTGTCAATACTAGCCCGGAGTTAAGGAGTTAGCGCCAGTGCCTTGGAGAGTAATCGAGTTAATTCGAAGTGTATAAGTTCCGTAAATTGTTAATGCGCGTGGCCGCCCTTTTAGTGACGTCAGCACTAGACTGAAGTTTCGAGCTGATGGATGTACGTCAAATGACGTCAAAATGACCTTATTTCGATGATAATAAGACATGGTTCTAGCGCAATAGCAATTTGCGGAACTTATAGGTAGGTATTTCAATTTTAGCAACCTTTATAGGTTATAGATAGTAAGTAGGTACTAAGTAATTTTAATTGAACTTTGTAATACCTAGGTGCATTGACGTAAATAATACTTCATGAATTTAATGAGCATAGCATCCTGCAGGTGCTTAATTACACAACACGTTTTCTTTGTTCTTAACTCAAATTGCCCCCACTTTCTCTCTTTTGAAGGTTATTCTTAGGGTTCCATACCTGAAGGGTGCCAATAGGACCTTGTTACTAAGCCTCCGCTGTCCGTCAGAGGGCTGTATCTCGTGAACCAGAATAGGTAGTGTTGAAATTATCACAGAATGTGTATTCCTATTGCCGCTTTATTATCAACAATTATTTAAAAAATCAAAATGGCTGCCCTGAAGTGTTATTTCTTGTACGGCACGGTGGTATGGAACCCTTCGTGTGCGAATCCGACTCGCACTTGACCAATTTTTCAGTAGGATATGAGATACTGTATTGTAGTCTTTCTGACAGTTCCTCAAACATATAAGCTTGTAATAAATTATTATTTTTTGCATTTTTTTTCTTATAAAGGTGTGAACCTTGAACCACGAAGAATGCGGTAGTAGATTAAAAAATACAGTTCCTAGGATATAATAACTAATTGGTAACTAACAAAAATCTAAAGCTGTCAATTAACAGTTTATGATGTTATATTATTTATGGACAAACAAAGTTCACTAGTAATACTTAATGTTACCTCCACCTAATATACTTAAGTCCTAATTAATTCGAACGGAGAAATTGTCTAATTCGGTTGATTCCTTTGTATTTCATAGAAGATGATGCCCGCGACTTCGTTCGCGTGGATTTAGGTTTTTAAAAATCCCATGGATTTTTTTGAGTTCTCGACGAACTTCTTGACGGCGACGATCTCGCCCGTGTCCCTGTTGCGGCACTTTTACCTACACGAGCCTGTACGAGCCCTTTGACGAGCTTCGTTATGTTAGTTACCTTGAGCATGCGTATTTCCATGAGCGCAATCTTGCGTATGAGCGGGTCATCCTCGTTCTCGAAGAACTTTTTGACGGCGACGATCTCGCTCGTGTCCCTGTTGCGGCACTTGTACACGAGCCCGTACGAGCCCTTTGACGAGCTTCGTTATGTTAGTTACCTTGAGCATGCGTATTTCCCTGAGCGCAATCTTGCGTATGAGCGGGTCGTCCTCGTTCTCGACGAACTTCTTGACGGCGACGATCTCGCCCGTGTCCCTGTTGCGGCACTTGTACACGAGCCCGTACAAGCCCTCGCCGAGCCTAGTTATATTAGTTACCTTGAGCATGCGTATTTCCCGGAGCGCTATCTTGCGTATGAGCGGGTCGTCCTCGTTCTCGACGAACTTCTTGACGGCGACGATCTCGCCCGTGTCCCTGTTGCGGCACTTGTACACGAGCCCGTACGAACCCTCGCCGAGCTTCGCGAGTTTCTCGTATCGCTCCATCGCGCGGCTGCTTGCGCGGGATCTGTTGGTACAAGAAATGACCCATCGAATATACTGATAGATTATTAGCTCTTTTGAAAAAAGCTAACTAAAAACTCGAGCCAAATTATAAGAGATTTTCTGTCTGCCAAGCTTACGATAAGGAGAATATCTTGGCAGTATACAGCGATTAATTAAATAGCAGTGTACCTACACGGAAGCGCGACTATAGGACCTCCACCTCCCACTATCCTCTCTATGGGCCAAATCGCGGGAGAGAGGGAGACACGTGCATATCCCTCTGTCGAGGCAACGCCAAGCATGCTGTTGAGAGTCACCAGGCTAACGCGCTGTGAGAATTGACCAGCCCCCACTATCTACCTACTATTTAGGTGCGAAACGCTGGGCTCCTTTAACTACGGAGTTGCCAAAGCGGCTCTTCTAGGAGCGGCGTTGGATACGTTCCAACGGGCGCTATTTCAACTTCACAAATCACTACCCATATTTCACTATTTTACTACCCAACTCACTACCCATATTATAAATGCGAAAGTATGATTGTTTGTTGCCTTATTGGTTTGTTGGTTTGTCCTTCAATTACGTTGCAACGGAGCAACCGATCGACGTGATTTTTTTCATGGGTATATATATAAGACCTGGAGAGTGGCATAGGCTTCTTTTTATCCCATGAATTCAAAGAGTTCCTACGGGATTTTTAAAAACCTTAATCCACGCGGAGGAAATCGCGGGCTATTAGCTAAGACGTCAAAAGATATCAAAAGAAAAGATAAGGGTAAATATATGGTTTCTACCTTTCAGGAATAACATAGGGCGATACAATGGAACTATTGATTTTTCCCTTCATATTGCGGCCACTGTCACTGTAATTTCATCTTTAAACCAATTTGAATAAATTATGTTTTACGTTGCGAACAAATATCGACCCTCCAGCATAATTTATTATGAGGAAAATGGGCTTAAAAAAACCGGCAACAGTCTAGTTAGATTAGCATAACCAAAGGAATAATCTCAGCGGATTTGATCATGGTTTCATATCGCTGGGTTTGATAAATAATGGTCTCTTCTGTCTTCTGTGACAAATTATGTTTGATATTGACATTAATAAAGCTGTTATGCTGTTGCCTGTTTACAGGATTGAAGAAAGAAAATTGTGAAATTAACCTTCTTTCAAGGCTAGGCCATTATCTAATACAAGCTTATGCTCGCGACTTCGTCCGCGTGGACTACACACGTATCTAGATCTACTACACGCGTACTTGTGTTATCTATGGTAGCTACCTATTGTGTACGTGACAGATTGAAATGGCGTTCGGGGAGTCGGGGAGGGAACGCCCCGCACAGCCGTACAGCCCCGGTGCGAGTGACGTGCGGGTGATGCGGGGCTCTCCTCCGCCTCATACCTTGATTGCCATCTCAACTTGTCGCGGACTAAGTATACTTGTTATTTTATACTGTTGCAATAATTATCACGTATAGATTCACATAGAAATCTAAATATATAAAAGGAAAAGGTGATTGACTGACTGACTGATTGATCTATCAGCGCACAGCTCAAACTACTGGACGGATCGGGCTGAAATTCGGCATGCAGATACTAGATAGCTATTATAACGTAGGCATCCGCTAAGAAAGGATTTTTGAAAATTCAACCCCTAAGGGGGTGAAATAGGGGTTTCAAATTTGTGTAGTCCACGCGGACGAAGTCGCGAGCATAAGCTAGTAGTAAATAAATCTCATGCAAAGTTGCAATAAATTGTTTACACCATGACTCATGAGATAGGTAATGTAGTAGGTAGTTAGTATAAAAATATAATATTATGTAGGTAGGCTCGGCCAGTGAACTATCCAATAAAAGCAGTTGTCTCCTAATGGTGGTTTGATTAACACCTACCTTTACATGGTGTCAGGTGTGGGGTGTGTGCTAGTAAAAGTGATGTGATACACTCGGAAGAAGTTAAAAATAATAAATAATGGCTAACGATAGTCGTGGGGAAGCCATTTGTGCGGCGATACAACAACCCGCACCATTGCGGCAAGAGGGCAACCTCGCCACTAATTGGAGAGAGTGGAAACATGCATTTGATTATTTCTTGATCGCCACGGGCAAGGAGACAGCAAGTATTAAAGAAAAATATGGGCTATTTATGCATTGTTTGGGCCAATATGGCCGAGAAATTCTTGAAGAACTCGATGTCTCGGAGCAAGAAAAAGATTACGAAACGTTATGTAAAAAGTATAGTGAGTACTGCGATCCAAAGAAAAACGTCAACTATGAAAGACATACTTTTTTCGAAACTTACCAGAACGAACATAATTTCGACAAATACTTGGGATTATTGAAAAAACTAAGTAAAAATTGTGAATTTGGATCTTTGAAAAGCAGTCTTATTTTAACGCAATTAATACGTGGGTTAAAAGATACGCAAATGAAAGAAAAATTACTAGCAAGATCGTCGATCACATTAGAAGAGGCCAGTACATGGTGTCGAGCGGCGGAGCGAGCAAGCAAGCAGGCGGCGGCGTGCGCGTCGCGCGGTCCCGCGGTCCCTGCCGCGCTCGAGCGGCTGCAGCGCGGCGCGCCGCGGCCCCGCAGGCCTCCCGCTGCTGGCGCCGGCCGGCCAGAGCCCGCGGGCGGCGGGAGTGCAGGTTGGCGAGGCCGGCAGCGGAGCGCGGCAACATCTTCATATCGTTTCTTCAATGATAGTGTTTGTGAGAAGTGTAACTTGCGCCATAGTAAGAATATACGGTGCCCCGGGTTTTCAGGAAAGTGTTTTAGGTGTAATATGGTAGGTCACAGAGCACGATTTTGTACCGTGAAGTTTACGCGGGAGGTCGTCGAGGAGCCCGACTTTGAAGAGGAGCGATGGGAAGATGAGTGCAGCGAGAACGGTGAGCTACTTATGTCAAATATTTCTATCGAAGCTTCGAATAAAATGTGCGATTCATGGTGCGAGACTATAGAAGTGGACGGGGTTTGTGTACCATTTAAATTAGACAGTGGCGCGGAAGCATCCGTGATGTCTTTGAGTTCCTATGAAAAAGCCGGATTCGATAAAATAAAACTAATTAAGTGCAATACTGTTTTACGTGAAATTAGCAAAAATAAGTTGCCTGTAATTGGATATTTTAATGGATTATTAAAATTTAAAGAACAAGTTTGCAATGAAAAAATTTATGTTTTAAATAATAACTGTAATAATTTATTAGGTTTGAAGGCATGTATAACTCTAAAATTAATTGCACGATTGAATCAAGTGTCTCTTGACCTCAAAAAGTATGAGTCAATATTTGAAGGAATAGGTTGTTTACCTACGGTGTGTAAAATAGTTGTCGACAAAACAGTATTGCCCGTTGTAAGTGCCTCGCGGAAAATACCAATGAAAATGCGGCCTCGTTTAAAAGAGGAATTGGAGAATATGGTCAAATTAAATATTATAAAAAAGGAAGATGAGCCCACGGATTGGGTCTCTAATATTGTTATTGTAGAAAAACCGGATAAAAAACTTCGCCTCTGTTTAGATCCGCGAAATTTAAACCAAGCCATTAAACGTAGCCATTTTCAGTTACCCACTCTAGACGAAATGGCGAGTAATCTGTCCGGAGCGAAATACTTTTCAAAATGCGATGCGAAAAACGGGTTTTGGATGATAAGACTAGACGAAAGTAGTTCTAAATTATGTACTTTTTCAACGCCATATGGAAGATATAGATTTTTACGAATGCCATTTGGAATTAACTGTGCTCCAGAGATATTCCATAACGAAATGGATAAGATATTTAAAATGGAAGGTGTCGAAGTATTCATAGATGACATTCTAATATGGGGGCGGACCAAAGAAGAGCACGATATCAGGTTAAAAGAAGTTATGAAAAGAGCAGTAAATAGCGGTATTAAATTCAATAAAAATAAATGTGTGTTTAGTGCTAGCCAGGTTACTTTTTTGGGTCATATTTTCAGCTCAAAAGGCATTTCACCCGATAAAAACAGGATAAGTGCTATAGAAAATATGCAAAAACCGGCTGACAAAAAAGGTTTGGAGCGGTTTTTAGGGGTCACCAATTATTTGTCCAGATTTATACCAAGGTACTCGGAATTATCCGCACCTTTGCGCGAGTTGCTAGGTCAGAATAATAATTTTGAGTGGTCGGACTACCACGACCGGGCATTTAATTTATTAAAGGCAAAAATTAGTAGTGCGCCAGTGCTAAAATACTATAACCCCGAGGAAGCCGTCACCGTGTCGGTGGACGCGAGCGCGCGCGGGCTGGGCGCGTGCCTGCTGCAAGGCGGCCGGCCGGTGGCGTACGCGGCACGCACGCTCACCGCCACGGAGCAGCGCTGGGCGCAGATCGAGAAGGAATTACTTGCAATCGTCTTTGGATGCACGCGCTTCCACCAGTACATTTATGGCCATGATAACGTTACTGTTGAAAGTGACCATAAGCCACTCGAGGCCATATTTAAAAAATCATTAAATGAGGCACCGGCTCGCTTACAAAGAATGCTATTGAAATTGCAACAGTATTGTATCAAAATTCAGTATAAACCTGGTAAAATGTTATTTATAGCTGACACATTATCCCGGGCGGCGACAGAACAGGGAACCGATGAAGATGTTTGCAAAGAGGTTATGATACATTTAAATACTTTGTATGACAATGTAGAAGCCACACCAGAGATGTTAAACAAGATAAGAGAAGAAACTGGAAAAGATGGGACTTTAACGGCGGTCGGATTATACTACAAAAATGGTTGGCCGGATAATAAGAGGGATACGGATATTGCGGTGCGACAGTACTGGATGGTTCGTAGTGAGCTTCATCGGGTAAAGGGAATTCTTTTCAGGAATAATCGGGTTGTGATCCCGACTTCGCTTCGAAAAGACATGCTCAAGCGTATTCACGAGGGCCACATGGGGGTAGAGAAATGTCAGCGTCGTGCGCGTGACGTCATGTGGTGGCCCGGGATGAGCACGGACATCCAGCACACGGTACAGGCCTGCGACACGTGCCAGCGCCACCGCGCGGCCAACCCCCGCGAGCCGCTGCAGCCGCATCCCGTGCCGGATCTACCGTGGGAAGTACTAGCGGCAGACATATTTGAATTGAGAGATAAATACTATTTAGTTGTAGTAGATTACTATTCTAAATTTGTCGAAGTTCTGGCGCTACCTAATATGATGAGTTCGAGTGTTATTAATGTTTTGAAAGATATATTTAGTAGATTTGGAATTCCGTCAATTTTGAAAACCGATAACGCCGGCCAATTTTCCTCGGAACAATTCAAATCTTTTACCAATACTTGGGGTTTCACACATGTTACGAGTTCACCGTTATATCCCCGGTCTAACGGTCTCGCTGAACGGAACGTACGAACTATAAAAGATCTCATGCGCAAGTCATATGAAAGTGGAGAAGACTGGAAACTCGCACTACTTAATTTTCGAAATACACCACTTTCTGGAGAAAAGTGGTCACCGGCACAGTTATTAATGAGTCGTCGATTAAACACTCGTTTACCTTCTAGCACTTCTCAGCTAAAACCTAAAGCAGTGAGCCCGCAAGCAATGCTCGATAAACGCTCACAAAGGATAGCCCAGTATAAATCGTATTACGACAGAGGAACCAAAAATTTAATTCCATTATCTGAAAATGAGCCAGTCAGAATGAGACAAAATAATGAATGGGTCAAGTCTCGTGTTTTACGTCCGGCTCAAGGAAACCGATCTTATTGGGTACAAACTGAAAATGGTGCTGTTTACAGGCGTAATCGACAACATATAATGAAAGTACCAAGCCAAGGCAATGTTGCTAATCATACAAACATGTCTTCTGGTATCGATTGGGACCATTTAAATTCAGGGTCAACGGGCAGTACCAATACAGAAACAGAAAAAGGGCCGCAAACGGCACGGCCACCGCAACTATCGCACGCACCTAAAGTAACAAGTAGCGGTCGAATTGTGCGTCCGCCGGCTCGATTTGATGAGGAATTCGATTATTAGTTATTTACGAAACCTGTTCAATGCTTCTATTTTATTTCATGATATTATATTACTAGGTACTTATTAATTGTTAAGCTAAATTTAGATAAAATTAATGTCACTTATAGGTATTATAAAAATATCTCAATAAGTGTTATAATAATATAATGTATTCATTATAATAAGCATGCCTAAACAATTATATAGGTATAGATAGGTATTCTAAAATTGGAAGGGAGATAATAAGGTATATCAATAATAATTTTATAATTTACAATGCAATTGAAATGAACTAACAGCTTTAATAATATTATGAATGTATATTATGTCTAGGATATCAAATGTATTTCATACTTGTTCTATAAGGAGGGAGATGTAGTAGGTAGTTAGTATAAAAATATAATATTATGTAGGTAGGCTCGGCCAGTGAACTATCCAATAAAAGCAGTTGTCTCCTAATGGTGGTTTGATTAACACCTACCTTTACAGGTAATAAGTAGAGATAGAGAATGATAGGCATTGTTCCCAGTTTCCCACTATTATCCGTTTTGTAAGACATGTGCAAACAATATTTTAATTGCAAGTAAAAATCGGTCAAGTGCGAGTCGGACTCGCACACAAAGGATTCCGCACCATCGTACAAAATACGATGGGCCGACGATATAAAGGGGCTCCGGCTGGCGGGACTGGATGAGGAAGGCTGAGGACCGGGTGTGGTGGCGCTCTTTAGGGAAGGCCTATGTCCAACAGTGGACATCCACAGGCTGATGATGATGATGATGTACAAAAATAACACTTTTTAATATATAAAAGGAAAAGGTGACTGACTGACTGATCTACCAACGCACAGCTCAAACCACTGAACAGATCGGGCTGTTTGGCATGCAGATAGCTATTATGACGTAGGCATCCGCTAAGAAAGGATTTTTGAAAGTTCAATCCCTAAGGGGGTGAAATAGGGGTTTGAAATTTAAGCTAGTTTTTTTTTAAATTTTGATGGCGGCTATTTTGATATTTTTATTATTTGTTGATAAAGCGGCAATAGATAAATTACACATTCTGTGACAACTCTTTAATCGGTTTACGAGATACATCATACAACCCGCTGACAGACAGACGGACGGAGGACAGACGGACAGCGAAGGCGGGCTCAGGTGGCACGAAATCCTAAAAATCTATACAGTCAACTTCAACAGTCAACTTTCAATTTTCACGTTTTCAGGGTTCCGTGCCCGAACGGTACGGTTATTAATAAGCCTCCGCTGTCACTTCGTGGTCTGTCTGTCGTGTGATGTGTCTGTCAGGGAATGAAAACCTATATAACGCACCTACTACCACCAAATTTCATGATTCTAGAGTTTAGGTCAACGGGAAGTACCCTACAGGTTTACTTGACAGACACGACGGACAGACGGACAGACATAAAGAAAGTAATCCTATAAGTATGAGGGTTCCTTTTTTAGGGTTCCGTACCTCAAAAGGAAAAACGGAACCCTGATAGGATCACTTTGTTGTCTGTCTGTCAAGAAACCTACAGGGTACTTCCCGTTGACCTAGAATCATGAAATTTGGCAGGTATAGCTGACATTTGGGGAAAAATCTGAAAACCGTGAATTTAGGGTTAGGTCACACGAAAAAAATTAAATTGTGGTCATGAACTAATAATTAGCATTTTCAACTTTCGAAGTGAGTGACTATATCAAGTGGGGATGAAAGGTCTTCACTTCATTCTAAAACAGATTTTTATTTATTTTTATGCATCATAGTTTTTGAATTATCGTGCAAAATGTCGCAAAAATACGACTGTAGTACGGAACCCTCATTGCGCGAGCCTGACTCGCACTTGGCCGGTTTTTATAAATAAACTGCGCCTTAGTAGCAGATCAGATGCGCAACATGTCAATAAAATATTTAGGCTCCTGGCTAGAATCGAGATACCTACTAAAGCCGTGAACAAAGTTACAAAAAAAAAAACTGATATTCCAGCAACCAACCTTCTCGGCAGCAACGGCAGGTTGTTACCAAATAACCACAGCCGTTTATCACCGAACCATTTCTCCATGCAGGACGCCACGTTGTTCCACAGTTTGAATTTCGAACGATCCCGATCGCGAACCACCGCACTATTCATTCGCGAACGAAAATCAGCATTCCCGCCTGAACCACTATTTAAATATTTCCCGCCTTTTAATTTCTGTTGTTTTTTACTTTTTTTTATTTGCTTTTTTTCTAAGATGCTTGTTCGGCGAAAGCTGCACGGCTTTTACTTGAGCATCGAATAATATCGATCGGTTGGTTTGTTTACAGTTTCAGCTGGCCTGTGTACATGACAACCGCAGTGGGCGGGCTTCAACCAATGGTTATCGGATTTTTACGAAGTAGGTACAATGTACATATTACGCAAACAGGGTTTATTTTATGCTTACGTACTGTTTTACGTTTTAGTACCTACTTACGGGCTATATAATCATTTTTAGGGTCCTTGTCTCAAAAGGAAAAAGGAACCCTTATAGGATCACTTCGGTGTCTGTCTGGCTGTCCATCTGTCCGTCTGTTGTGTCTGTCAAGAAAACCTATAGAGTTACTTCCCGTTGACCTAGAATCATGGGCAGGTAGCAATAGTACCCTTTATCGGTTTCTGAACGCTATCGTATCGGAATGTTCAACTACAGGGTGGTAACTAGCTATGGTTGTAGCCTCTCTGGTGGGAGAGCGAGACAATTTAGAAATTATAAGTTCCCAAATTGCCCGGGCCGGGAACGAACCCGGATCCTCCCACTTATTAACCACTGCGCCAGGGAGGTCGTCAGAGCTCAGAGCGGATAATGCTCAAACATCTGAGTTCTCCGTCTTTGCTTGCGTCAGGACTCAAGGCACAGGGGTTAAAAATCTCTGGTAAGTGACCTTACTCAGGACCTTTTGTGAGCTTTTTAAAAAAAATTGACTGTTTTTAAAAAAATAAATTGAATTTTTGACTGAAATTTTTGTTGCGAAGAGATTTCAATTAAGAATTAAGCTTATTTATTAAGTAGGTACATATTCATGATTTCGTACACATTTTAATTTTACCTCTGAAAACCTACGGTGAAATTGAAATGAAAACATGTATATTATAATACTCTTTGAATGAAAACAACCACGGAACAGAAAGAACAGAAAACAACAAATAGAACTAGTGCCATCTTGTATCTAATAGCATAACAAAATGTGGAAATGTCAAATGGAAAAAATGCTAGGAGAAAAAAATGTATCTCTGTTTCATTCTAACACATGCAAAAACATGCTTTATTTCTCTCTAACATATCGTCTGACACATGACGTTTAAAACTATTTTTAGTGTTCTGTGCTGTCGGCATCGACCAAAGAATTTGCAAGTACCTACCTACCTACTACTAATGGCATCGACATAGGAATACATCTAGTAGTACTTGCAAATTCTTTGGCTGTCGGTCCCATAGAGATAAGGGTGTATTCTTAGATGAATGATTACCGGTGTATTATATAGAGATTACGGAATAGACTATAATGCTGTGCAACCCGGGTGCCATCCGCCATTTTGTGAGATGGGTCTTGATTGATAGCACTTCACAGGCGCGTACTCCCTAATGAGCATCTTTGATTTTATGAGATTCTTTTCTGTAGATATGCACACTATTTTCGTAGGTATGGTGCCTCCATAGATTATCTACTATATACTAGAGATAGATGTGCGACTCTAGATTTCTTTTTCAAAGTTACGCGTGTGCTCACATCTAGAGGGCACTAAAAGCGCGCTAGGCGTGCGAGAGCGCGAAAATTTAAATGCTATTTAAATGTACTTTACTAGAATATTTTATATTTTTGAACATGTTTTAAAAAAACATCAATAATTCCTTTAACGTTTGTTTAAAACATGTTTAAAAATATATATTACAAGACTGACTCTTTAAGATACTAAATTATAAAACACTATAGAAATAAAAAGGTTTTAAGGTTTTGTAAAATATTTTATTTTCATAAATTCGTAACTAGGTACATAAAATACATACCCAAATTCAAGACCCACGAGATTGTAAAATAGGTAACGCTCAAATCCAAAATTTTTGGTTATTTACTTTTCATAACTTTCATATTACTACCACAACTGGTGTATTTCAACGATCTTCAAACTGGTGATTGCAAATTTGATAATTCGTAACTATATATTATTTCATTATCAGTCTTGCTTTCTAAATGTTGTCCTACTATCTCTTTTCATTGTTTAAATGGTTTCAAAGAGAGGAGTAGCCAGGTTTTGGAAAGCCATGCAAACATCTGAAAAAGTAATAACATAAAATATGCATTAGTCTATACTTACTTATTGTACTTAATTAGTTGATAGCTGATACCTATAATATAAAAATAACTTAGTCAATAAAGTTCAAAACAAATGTTGTAAGTACACTTAATTAAAAAACAAAAAATTTACAGAATTAGTAGGTAGTTAATAATCCATAGCAATATGATAAATGCAAAAGTGTGTCAACCTGTCTGTATGCTAGCTTTTTACAGTAAATTTGTGTAACCGTTTATGATGAAAGTTAGTACAGAGATAACTTGCATCCAGGTAAGGACATAGGCTTCTTTTGTCACGGAAAACTCAAACAGTTCCCATGGGATTCCCAAAAACCCTAAATCCACGTAGACAAAGTGGTGGTCATCATCTGTTTGGTACAGAGATAGCTTGCATCAGACGGTTGTAACTTGTAGGCCACATTTATCCCGGAAAATTGGACTTCTCACGGGATTTCTAAAATAGTTTTTTCGAGCGGACGAAATCGCAGGAACTATATACCTAGTATCATGATAAAATACCTAATGTGCTCATGGTGCCTTAATGGTGAATAGAGTTTGACTCATTGAAGTAATTTTGAGTTAGATTACGAGTAAGCTGATTTTATACTTACCGAATTAGTCACATCCAGACACACATCGAGATCTCCGTGGCATTTTTCTGCACAAATATATTCACAGAAAAATCATTTCACAAAGCAAAAACAAGTCCGTAATCCGTAGCTGTGGTCAATCGTTCAGGCATGAATCGAGTCACTAAATCAATCCTTAGAATATAGTTATCGAGGTGGTGAAAGGAAATACAGACTACAGAGTCCTGTTATTAAAGCAGGGTCAGATAAATTTAACAGAAATATAAATATTTACTACAGCACACGAAAATATGAAAACTTGGTTATAATTTATTAATGTCATTAAAATTACACCAATGTGCCCGCCATCTATTGACGTCTTTTGTAAACTGTTCTCTATTTGTTTAGCCGTGCTCGCGCTTAGATGGCACCACAAGCGATTTTCAATTTGCGATTTTTTAATGTTCTAGAGTTGCACCCCTATGGGTGCCTCCGTGTGTTTATAACCTCTATGGTCGGTCCTAACGTCGGTCCTGACTCCTGTCACTGTCACCAACAATTTCATTTCTAAATTCTCATCATTCTGTCAAATTACGTTCTACGGAGCGGTGCGTCGCGAGAGTTTTATTTCGATCAATGTTTTTGTTATGATTAAAGTCGCAAGAAACATTATTTAGAACGATCTGTTATCGGCAAGGTTATAGCCATATAGTGGGTTATTGCTTATTGCAGCTGCGTGGAACAATTGGGCAATAAAATCCCTCGCGATCCGCGAATTGTTGACGAAATTCGCAAGATAGTATTGGATGGAAAGAATAGATTGTTCGGAGCTAAAAATGTGAAGATAATAGCCATGTGTGTGTATCTTTGTGCTCATTATTGTGATGTGAACCGATGTGTCCTTTAGTTTTTCGTACTCTGGTGTGTGTAATTTTTGTTGTGTGATCTATTTGGAGGTGCAAAATGGGCACGACGGGAGTAACTTTGGCAGACTTGCCAAATATATTTATTATGATTGGGGCCCTCGTTGCCCTCTTTATGATGCTAGTCATACTCTTAAGGTGAGTTAGAGTTCAATTTTATGATATTTATGGTACTAAATGTGATGATAGCTTGGAATAGATGTTTGTTTTGAAACCAGCTGGTAGCAGTCACTTGAAATTATCAGATAACAATAAGTCTTAAAAAAAAGATTAGTTCTCGTATTCATTGAAGGAAACATTGAAGAATAATAAACTAAACTTATAATAGAAACTATCGCAATCAGGAGTTTCATAACAAGCATCATAAAGATGTCAATATTAGCTCAACTATCATTCTATTATCACTTCTCAATGCTAACAACAACTAGGTAGGTATAACTATAATTAATACATTCAACTCTTACTCGCTTTCTAAAAATATGCTGTAAACATCATTTTATAGAATGGTATTTTGTATGGGAATTGTGTTCTTACTTTAATAATAATAATTAAGCTTTTTATTTCCATCATTACATTTTCTTAACAGTAGGTATCTTCTATATGAGTATTAAAAAAAAATACAAAAAACAATAAAAACCGACTTCGATACGCAAACACTAAAAATTGAAAAATAAATATATTATGTATACAAGAGTTAATATAGTTCCATAATAATATTTTTTGGGGTCGGTGCCAATGAGGTGCCATTGACTAGCTATACCTACTTTTATATAAAAACAGAACTTTAAGAAATTCCAACTGGACCTTTATAAAATCTTAATCAAGGCAGAGAAAGTAGCTGGAAATAGCTTTGGTAGTAAAAAGTGAATATATAAGCAAGTATTTTGTATTTTTTGTTGTAGGAACATGGAATTTATAGGCATAGTAGGGGAAGGCCGGGAGGACACGTGGCCGCGAACAATGCAGCCCCCTCGCCTGCTCATGCAGCGGGTCCACATACCGTTCACCTTCAAACTGCAGGAGAACCAGCCTATCGGATACAGCAGTATGTATAAGTAATCATCATCAACCGATAGACGTCCACTGCTGGACATAGGTCTCTTATAGGGACTTCCACACGCCACGGTCTTGCGCCGCCTGAATCCAGCGGCTCCCTGCGACTCGTCTGATGTCATCCGTCCACCTATTGGGGGTCTTCCAATGCTGAGTCTTCCGGTGCGAGGTCGTCATTCCAGCACCTTGGGACCCCAACATCTATCGGTTTTATGAACTATGTGCCCTGCCTATTGCCACTTCTACTAAAACAATACTAAGGCCACAACATGCATTTCCCGTGCGTTTCGGCGCCGTGCCGCACCGCTATGGACTGCAGTATTGCATGCCACTTGGGTACTGCGTTGCCGCTCCAGCAGAAAGTATGGCGTTGCACTGCACCACTCCCCTCCTCGTCTCTCTGGTCTGGTCCCAAGTCCGTGGCGCGTGCGGTGCGGCGCCGCACGACGTCGTACCGCATTGTGTGGCATGGTGCAACAATTTCTATGTATATTGAGGCAGGCGCCGCACCGCAACGCAACGCATCGTGTGGCTTCACTCTTATCTTTCCAATACGATGCCGCGCAATAACCGATTAGGGAATCATTAGGTAGTTAAGTACTAATATTAAAAACCAGATGATGCCCGCGACTTCATCCGCGTGGATTTAGGTTAACTTTTTTATTTTCCGGGATAAAAAGTAGCCTATGTCCTTCCCCGGGATGTAAGGTAACTCTGTACCAAATTTTATCAAGATCGGATTAACTATTGAGCCATGAAAAGCTAGCAGACAGACAGATAGACACACTTTATAATGTTCGTATGGATGGATAGGTATATAATAATGAAAGTGTGCTTGTTTATCATTCAATCCCGCCGCAATGATGAAGCAAAGATTGACGGTGGCATATTATTACAAGCTGTAGGGGGTAATCTGGATTCAAAGTCAAAGTCAAATGATTTATTCAAAATAGGTAATAAATTACTCATATTGATGGTCTGGTATGGTGTTACATTGTATGTTCAACCAGATGTTGTTTTTGACAAAATCCGTTTTGCGAAAAACAACTCGCGCATATTGTCATTTATAACTTCTTTTTCTTTCTGTAATACATATTGGAATGTAATGTATGCTACAAAAAAACCGTGTTGGTTTTTTTTTTGTAGCTTAGCAAGAATCTCAAGCATTAAATAGTTAAAATCTCATTTGCATACGATTTAGATCTTGACGCTTAATTATTATATTATTTATTTTAAATTTCTTTAATTTTAAAATTATAACTTGCCAAGTTATATTTAGTATTTGAGTTAAAAAATAATATATAAATAATGTAATATAATATATAAATAATGTAAAGATTTAAAAACTTATAATTGCCTAATTTGATTAAAATTGAAGCTTATTAATTTTAATTTAATGAGTTCTTATCTATTATGTAATTAAGAACATGAAGTGAAATACTAATAACAATTTAATCAGTAGTTATTGTGAGATATAATATAATAATTACTAACTTAACAACATGTCATAACTAATAACTGTTTAGATACAATATTTTATCATTGTGTATCATGAAACCACGGTAATAATGTACATAATAACATTATCTTACTTATATTCTTATCACTTATATACTTTCTTACTTATTACTTATAATATTAGTGTGATAATATTATCTATCACTAGCTTATGATCTCGCTGCTTCATCCGTGTGGACTACTCAAATTTCAAACCCCTAAAGGGTTCGCCCCTTTAGGGGTTGAATTTTCAAAAATCCTTTCTTAGCGGATGCCTACGTTATAATAGTTATCTGCATGCCAAATTTCAGCCCGATCCGTCCAGTAGTTTGCTGTTCGTTGATAGATCAGTCAGTCAGTCAGTCACCTTTTCGTTTTATATATTATTTAGATTAGATAAATCGCTGAATGTGTTGCTGATCGCATATCTCGAGAACAGCTGAACCGATTTCGCTAATTCTTTTTTCATAATATTCCTTGAAGTAAGAGGATGGTTCTTATGGAGAGAAAAATTAAAAAAAAATCCTGATAAAGAATCGACTGTTAGGCGGTACGAAGTTCGCCGGGGCAGCTAGTCTATATATATAAAAGGAAAAGGTGACTGACTGACTGACTGACTGAATGACTGACTGACTGACTGACTGACTGATCTATCAACGCACAGCTCAAACTACTGGACGGATCGGGCTGAAATTTGGCATGCAGATAGCTATTATGACGTAGGTAAGCTAAGAAAGGATTTTTGAGAGGGGGTGAAATAGGGTTTTGATATTTTGTTGTCCACGCGGACGAAGTCGCGAGCATATGCTAGTTACTTATATTATTTTTATCATCTTTTTAAATATCGGTCTAACTGTGGACAGTTTCAATTGAAGCCGGTTTCTCCTACATGTACTTAGTAGCCTGGCAAATAAGTCACCATTTTATTTTAGCATAATTAGTTATACAAAAAAGCTGAATAAATTTCATGGCCATTAGAATATTTTTAGCCTCTGTGAGGTACTATGATTGATTGCTTGAAAACCTTTGACCTCACATGTACCTACACATCCTACTTATCCATACTATTAAATACAAGAGGATGCCCGCGACTTCGTACGTGTGGTTTTTAGGGTTCCGTACCTCAAAAGGAAAACCGGAACCCTTATAGGATCACTTTGTTGTCTGTCTGTCTGTCAAGAAACCTACAGGGTAGTTCCCGTGGACCTAGAATCATGAAATTTGGCAGGTAGGTAGATCTTATAGCTGACATTTGGGGAAAAATCTGAAAACCGTGAATTTGTGGTTATATCACACAGAAAAAAAAATGTGGTCATGAACTAATAATTAGTATTTTCAATTTTCTAAGTAAGATAACTATATCATGGGGTATTATATGAAAGGTCTTCACCTGTGCATTCTAAAACAGATTTATAATTATTTTTATGTATCATAGTTTTTGAATTATCCTGCAAAATGTCGAAAAAATACGACTGTAGTACGGAACCCTCATTGCGCGAGCCTGACTCGCACTTGGCCGGTTTTTTTTAAATAGAGATAGCGAGCAAACCAGCAGGCGGACCTGATGTTAAGTGATTACCGCCGCCCATGAACATTTGCACTTTGCAGCACCAGAGGAACCACCCGATGCGTTGCCGGCCTTTTAGGAATTTGTTGGTCCGCCCCTTGAATAACCCCATGTTGTAATCTAGTGGGAACACCGCCGATGGGAGTTGGTTCGGTGGTTCCACAGTTTTCATGTGCGTGGAAAGCAGGATCTGGCAGAGCGGACGGTCGAAGTGCACCAGACACCCAGGTGGTGAGGGTGAAATTCCTTACGGTGGCGCGCGGTGCGATTGAAGAAAAATGAGGGTGGAATGAGATCAAAAAGCTCTTCAGATCACTCCCCATTATAAAGGCGATAGAACACGCATAGAGAGCTAACGTCTCTGCGGTGCTCCAGGCTTTCCAACGAGCCGGTTAGTTTGGGATCGTCCACAAGTCGAACAGCCCGCCTTTGGATCCGATCAAATGGAAGGAGTTGGTTGGTATGGTTTTTTTAAAAACTCCTTGATTTTCCGGGATAAAAGTAGTCTTTGTCCTTTTCCCCGGGATGTAAGCTAACTCTGTACCAAACTTCATCAAAATCGGTTAAACTGTTGGGCCGTGAAAAGCTAGCAGACAGACAGACACACTTTCCCATTTATAATATTACTGAGTATGGATTAGCTTAATTTAATAAATGGGAAAGTGTGTCTGCCCGTCTGCTTGCTTTTCACGGCCCTTCCGTTTAACCGATTTTGATGTATACTTTGCATCTCGGGGACGGACATCCCCGAAGTCCCAGAAAATCAGAAATCCCACGGGATTTGTGAAAGACCTGAATCCACGCGGATGAAGTCGCGGACATCATTTAGTACTATTTTAAATGTGAAAGTGTTTGTTTGGTAATAATAATTTGTCCTTCAGTCACGCCTCGACGGAGCAACGGCTAAGCACGATATTTTTGTGGACATAATAGGGTATTTTACCCTTTTTAGGGTTCCGTACCTCAAAAGGAAAAAGGAACCCTTAGGATTACTTCGTTGTCTGTCTGTCCGTATGAATTATAATATTCATTATAAACTGAAATAAATATTTTTCGATTGCTTATTGCTAATACTATTTTGTTTATACATTTTTAAATTTTTCTCGCTTGGTGTAAAATATCGTATTAAAGACCTGGAGAGTGGCTACTTTTTATCCTAGAAAATCAAAGATTTTCCTACTGAATTTTTTAAACCCAAACCCACGTGCACCGCGTGGCAGCATCATCTAAATCTAATAGGTAGATAGTAGGTAACTAACGTCTATACTTACTCTGAAATATTGTGAAAAAAGTAACTTAACCAGTAATAAATAGGTAAAGGTGCTAACCTATGACACTATAAAGTATATTTATAGTTTCCCGCACATAAATCATGAAAAAACGATAGTTATCGGTATTTTAAGGATTTCCTGATTGTAGTTACGTCAACCTTAAGACCTTTTAATAGTAATTGCATCTTTAGTTTTTTTTGTTATATTATTTACTTAGCTACTTTAATAATAAAACCTAAGGTCAACAAGCAGCCATAATCCATACTAATATTATGAATGCGAAAGTGTGTCTGTCTATCTGTCTGCTAGCTTTTCACGGCTCAACTGTTCAACCGATTTTGATGAAATTTAGTACAGAGTTAGATTATATCCTGGGGAAGGACATAAGTATTTTATCCCGGAAAATTAAAGAGTTCCCACGGGATTATAAAAACCTAAATCCACGCGGACGAAGTCGTGGGCATCATCTAGTATTATCATTAGAGTATTGTTGAACATGGAGAACTCTCAGGCATGCAAGTTTCCACACGATGTTTTCCTTGACCGTTAAATCAAGTGATATTTAATTACTTAAAATCGATAATAATTATATCGATGAATTCTATAATTATATTATCGATGCTACTTATATATTTTTCCGAAACCCGCGCAAGAACCTCAGAAATTATAATTCAATCGACAATTCGGATTCAATCTCGCTGCTGCTTATTATAATAAACCTGCGGTAGTGGAATGATTGCACGCAACAAAGCCTCCTAATATTAGCATAGTACAAGAAAATATGACCTTTTCCGTGCCTTTTCCCCATTCCATCGATATTAAAACATATTTCGAATGATTTCGGAATTCTCGAAGCCGACAAATTCGCTCCGATAAATTTCTAATAAGGCGGAATTGAGGTGTGTAATCTGCACGTGGGATGAAACGAGCCAAATCTTTTATGCAGAGTCAACCCACGTTTAGTTCATCTGTACTCACTTCGTACTCGAGATAAACGTTAAACGTTTCAATTGTTATAGTGCGCACACAACAAGCAGTTCAATCTGAACACAAGGCATAATATTATGACTGTTGTAAAAAAACCGGCCAAGTGCGTGTCAGACTCACGCACCCATGGTTCCGTATCCGAACTACAGTCGTATTTTTTCGACTATTTGCACGATAAATCAAAAACTATTATGCATAAAATAAATAAAAATCTGTTTTAGAATGTACAGGTTATGCCCTTTCATGTGATGCCCCACTTGGTATAGTAATCTTACTTTGAAAATACTGTTAACAAATGGCGCTGTTAACAATATTAAACTATCGGGAATTATGGGATATTGCGAGGTCTTAGTTCGGGCAGAACTACTAGATTATAATAATAGAATTTGTTACCATTTTTAGTGGGCACGTTTTATCTATGATAACATTAAGATACGTCAGAATTCCACGGATTTAAAAATCAGACTATGTATATAATACACGTCAAATATGTCCAAGGAAAGGAAATGGACAAGACCTTCCTATATAGTTTCCACTTCTTCCTCATTTTATCCCACGCTATGCGTGGGGTCGGCACAACATGTCTTCTTCTTCCACTCACTTCTATCATTCGTCAACGTACTTTCCACAATATTTACAATGGAAACAGATCTTTCTTCGCTCTGGGCTGGTTTCCGCACTTAAACGTTTCCGTCTGTTGTGCGTGCATTGCCCCTCCCCGCCGAAGTCTTCACTCCAGCCATCCAAGCTCGCTCCAGAAGCCAAATAGACCGCCCAGGTTGCCGAGGGCTTCATGGAGTGAGGTCGGGGATCTTAAATGGCGCTCGCGTTGATCTGCTACGCCCGTACATTCCAGGAGTACGTGCGTCGGTGTTTCATCGACCTCCATGCAGGCCCTGCACAGAGGACTGTCGGTGACACCTATAACGAAAAGGTGTTTGTTTAGTGGGCTATGCCCTGTTATGAGTCCCACCACCTTCCTAAGTTTACCTCTGTCCAGGCGGAGTAGTATGTTAGTTTGTCGTTTGTCTATGTTGGGGAAAGCCTCTTTTGCTTGCCTGCAGTCTGTTGTGTTAGCCCATAGTTTCGAATGTTCTTTTAGTGTTAGTTCATGCAACCAGGTTTTATACTCACTGAAGGGTATGGGAACGATAGGTTCTGGTCCTGTCACCTTCAGTGTCGTAGCCTTTCGTGCTAGTGCGTCTGCCGCCTCGTTTCCCTGGTCTCCATCATGTCCTTTGACCCACCTTAGGGTGATGTCATTTGACATGGCGAGAGTTTGCAGAGCCTTGTGGCAGTCTTGTATAAGTTGGGAGGTCGTCGAGAATCTAGCCAAGGCTTTGAGAGCAGCTTGGCTATCAGAGTTAATGTTAATCTTAAAGTTTGTTACCTGTCGATTGGTCATGGATATAGCTGCGGTCATAATGCCCACACACTCTGCTTGGAAGACAGAGTTATCCTTACCGAGTGCGTGACTTATCCTCATGTTCAGTTCTTGGCAATAGGCTCCTGCACCTGTGCCAGTTTTGGTTTTGGATCCGTCGGTGTACACTTCTATTGCATCTTGTGTTGACCTCGGATTCATGTTCTTTCCTGTGTTTATCTTGTAGTTTTTGTCTAGTATGTGTTGTTTTTTGGTTCTGTCACATTTCCACTCCAGACGTGGCTCTTTGTTTATGCTTTGCAAAAGAATTTTAGTATGCATTGTGTTGTGTTCTTTCCAATGACCCGAGGTTTTCAGTCTCAAGGCTGCGAGTGTTGCTTCTTCTTTAATGTGTAGGTATAGGGGTGGAATCCCCAGTATGATTTCGAGTGCTGCTGTTGGTGTAGTACTCATGCAGCCGGTAATGGCGAGGCATGCTTGTCGTTGGAATTTCTGTAGTTCTTGCTGGGCGGTTGTAAGGAGAGTTCTTGGCCACCATACAAGTGCAGCATAAGTTAGTGAACATCTTACAACCGCTAGGTATAACCATTTCATTATTTTTGGTTTTAGTCCCCATTTTTTCCCCAGCATGCGTTTGCATTGATTTAGTATTGTAAGTGATTTTTTAATTTTATCTTCTGTGTGCCTTTTCCAGCTGAGCTTGCTGTCCAGCGTCACACCGAGGTACTTTACTTCAGTGGACAGTTCAAGGCTTGTGTTGAACAAGGTTGGTGGTTTTGTTAGCTCAATTTTCCTTTTGTTGGTAAACAGTATCATCTCTGTTTTCTTTGGATTTACTGTAAGTTCATTTTCATCGCACCATCTTTCGATTAAGCGCAAAGCTCGTTGCATGATTTCATATAGTGTGTTTTCTAGTTTACCACTGATTAGGATGGTGAGATCATCCGCATAACCAATGGTGTAGAACCCACTTTTGTTTAGTTTAGTTATTAGGTCGTCAACTACCAGGTTCCACAGGATTGGTGATAAAACACCTCCTTGTGGGCAGCCTCTCGCTACTATACCTTTTGTGACTCCGTTGATGTCCAGTTGTATAATTCTCTGTTCCAGCATTACTCTTATCCAGCTGCGTATAGTTTTTGGCACCTTGTATCGTCCCAAGGCTTTGTCAATGCTATCAAAAGTTGTTTTGTCAAAGGCTCCCTCAATATCTATGAAAATGCCTAATGTCGATAGTTTGTTTTCTAAGTCATGCTCGATTTTGGAAACAACAGAGTGCAAAGCGGTTTCTGTTGATTTACCCGTACTGTAGGCATGTTGGTTTGGATGTAGTGGTATATGCTTTAAAGTTCTGTCCCTGAGAGACCGGTCGACCAGTCTTTCGAGCGTCTTTAGTAGAAATGATGTAAGGCTGATTGGTCTGAAGGACTTTGGCAATGTGTAGTCGCTCCTACCAGGTTTTGGTAGGAAGACCACCTTTACTTCTCTCCAGGCCATTGGGATGTATTTGTATGCTATGCAGGCCTTGTATATTATTTCCAGCCAAGGCGTCAGTTGAAGTTTTCCCCATTGTAGAAGGGCTGGGAAAATGGTATCGGTCCCTCCTGTTTTGAAAGGGTGAAAGGTGTCAATAGCCCAGCTGATTCTGTCTCGCGTGACTATGTTGTTGGCAAGGTCCCAATCCTCTTCTACTGGATGGTGACCAAGGGTGTTCACCCAGTCTGTTGAATCTACTATTCTACAGCCAGGGAAGTGTGTTTCGATGAGCGTTTCGCTTATCTCTTTGTCGTCCTTGGTGTATGTTCCGTCAGCTTTCCTCAGCGAGCCGAGTGTGCGGGTGTTATCATTTGCTAGAATCTTGCGTATGCGCGCAGCAGTATCGTTTGATTCTATGCTCGTGCAAAACTTTTGCCAGGAATTTTTTTCCTTTTCCCTGACGCGTTTATTGTATTGGTATTGGGCCTCCTTATAGTTGTCCCAATCTTGTTCTTGTTTGGTGTTTTTGGCTCTGTTGAAAAGATGTCTAAGTTTTTTCCTCATTCTTTCCAGATCAGGGCCCCACCAGCTGTTTTTCGATGATTGTTTTATGTTGTTTTTCTTTAGGGGGCAAGCTTGTTCATAGCTTGTTCTAATATATTTTGTTAGTTTATTTACGTTTCCTTCGATGTTATCTATATCATCGATGTTTTTTGGTTTATTTACACCTATCTGTTGTGTCAGAAGGTTTTTGTATTTCAATATGTTGGTTTTCCTAGGATTTCTCTTTGGTACATGTTGAGTGATCCTGAGATCCAGCTCATAGCATATCCGCCTGTGGTCAGAGAGAGAGGGCTCGTCACTGACTCTCCAGTTCTTTACATGGTCTGCGGCTCTGGTTGACGCTAGGGTTAGATCTATTATGGTTTGGTACCTACTCGTCACAAAAGTCGGTTCGGTACCCATATTAATAATTGTTAGGTTAGTGGTTAGTAGGAAATTTATTAAACTCTCACCACGTTTGTTGTTGGCTGTGCATCCCCACAGGTTGTGGTGTGCGTTGCTGTCGACAGAGATGATTAAATCCATGTCGTTATCCTCACAGTGTGTTACAAGCTCCACCAATTCTTTTGTTGGTATTCCGTCCTCGATGGGCATGTATATTGATGCTAGGACCACCGGTTTTGGCGGTCGCCCCATGCCTTGTTGTATTCCGTTATTTATTTTAACTGCTGTCAGATCTCTGGAACAGTATTGTGTTAGTAGTAACGCTGTAATACAGCGTGGAATGTAGATGCATGTTCTTGGTGGTTCATCACTGCTGTGTGAAAAGATCTTACCATGACAGCTTCCGAAACCACATATGGTTTTTCCCCTGACCCACGGCTCCTGGATCAGGGCGATGGTCTCGTTCTCAACCTCCAGCTGCCTACGTAACGTGGCCGTGGCAAGGTGTTTGTGCTGGAGGTTGGTTTGGATGATTTTTATTTCTCCGTCGCCCTCTGTGCCGGGGGTTGTTCGGCAGGGGCAGTTTCCTCTAAAGCGTCTTGCGTAGCCTTTTTCTCCCGGGGTTGTATAAGGTTCGTCCGGGAGTCCGCTAGCATTTCCTCGATGTTGTTGAGGATTGTGCTAACGGAGGGCTCAGGTGTTGCAGGGAGCTGGCTGGTTAGTTCATCCACATCCATGTCACCACCCACATCAGGCTCCTCTCGGTTTTCAGGCTCTAAGTTATGCCCGGGCGGTACATCACTTAGTCCTTCATCCGTGAAGAACCTGATGTAGATAGTGCCCGTGGAGTAGGCGACCTTCCTGCCGCGCTCCAGGATCGTTGGCAGCTCCTCGTTGGGAATTCCTAGTATCAGGAACACACCAGGAGGGCTGCTGGTTGTTCGCGAGTAGCTGAACAAAACCCACTGTGACACCTTGTACCACGGGTTTTGGTGAGATAGGACTTGATGTAGTTGGCCTATCTCCCCGTCGTAGCCCGGGACGTATAGCCCCGACCTTACCCTAATTGGTATTTCGGTCTGTTGTATCACAGTGAGTTTTGTTCCGCTCTTGGGTGATGTTAAATTTGGTACCACGTTCTTGAGCCAGCTAAGCGCTTGGTCGTCGTGGCACCACATTTTTAGAACACCCTCGCTGAGGAAGGCTTTACCTTCAAACGCCGGGGCGTATCGGGTTTGGCCTGGCGCCAAGGGTTCGATACAGGCCGCGAAAATCGCCTTCTGTATCAGACCCTGTATGGTGTTCGCCTCAGCTTGGGTTAGGTCAGCTCTAGGGGTAGTCGTCACAGCCACACTCAAGTGCGATTGGACGGCTTTCGCGTAGTTGTCCTTCGCGTCTCGGTGTGGTTTGTGGTCTGTTCGTGGACGTTTGTATTCCCCTCTGGGTGATATCGTGTCGTCAAGTCTGTTCCTTTTGTTGTTAGGTTGACTTGACGACGACGGTCCGGGGTTGTTCTGTCTGTCTGGTTGTGTCGTTCCCCTGTTCCGCTTCCTAAAGCGGGGGTGAGCCCGCTTGTTAGGTGGGTTGGGGGCTTTTTGTATGTTGTCACTGTCTGGTTTGGTTGTTGTTGTTGTTGTTGTTGTCGTTGTTGTTGTTGGGGGTCGAGCGGTGTTGGAACCGTCGGGGCCCGTTGCGCCCCGCGTCCGGATTGGGTTCCCTTTGGGGTCAGTGTGACCGCCATCGTTCCCCCTGTCCATGACCACGGTTTGCCCAGCCCCGCCGGTGGTGGTGCTCGACTCTCCCGTGGCATGTGGGTTGCGGTCAGAGGCCGATACCTGCCCGCTCGCATGTCCACCGGCGAAACAGCCAGGGGTTGCGCGGGTGTCCACGAGGGGGCGTCCTCCACTTAGTGGGGGCCGCCCTTCGCTTCCTCCCTTGCTTCCCCCGGCCAAGTCGCCGGTACCCGCGGTTGGGCAGTCGGGTTCTTTCCGCTTCCCGCCTTCGACCTTCCTAGTGTCAGTCGGTCGGTTGTTTCCTGTGTCCGTCTGTCCGTCCGCGTGTGTATCCATTTGCTGTTTTGTCCGTCGGTCTGTCCTTTTTCCCTTTTTCTTCTTTTTTGGAGCCACGAGCGTCCATGCACTTGCGCTGGCAGGTGCCGGGATCGCTGCGGCTAGGGCGGACATGTCCAATATGGGGTTTGCTGGGGTCGTTGTTTTAAGGTGCGGGTCGTTGCCCCCTCCTGATACGATGGGGCAGCCTGGGCCCTGGGCGCCGTCCATGGACGACGCCTGGGTGCCAGGGTGGGATTTGGGCTCTAAGCCGCTACCCACCAGGAGACTAATATGTTTATTCGAGTCCGCCATTTTTAGATAAAGTGTGTTGATTGTATAGTGTTTAGGTGTGTCTCTGTGTGTTTAGAGTGAGTGTGGAGTGTGCGGGAGTTTAGGGTTGTTTACTGGAATTTGATGGAAGGTTGTTTGGTTAGGAGGGGGATGGGTGGAACACGGAAAGAGGGTTGCTGGATTCTGCTCCGGTGTTGGGAGTGGTACCGTAGCAGTCCTTCTTGTCCAGGGTCCTGGGGGACACCGGCAATCCGCAACCCCGCCGACCCGCCCGGTTGCATGAAGGATGCCTCGTATAGCCGAGCTGGCGAATGTTCGTGGGCCGTTGAGACCCAGACCATTAGCCAGTTCTGCCACGCCGGGAATGGAAACAGATATCAAACGATGAAGTTTGCTTAAACCTCAAAGTGCTGTTCACCTTTGTCAACAAAGGCTTCATTGTTAACGTAGATAAACCTTTTCATAACAGCTATAAAGGTAAAATCGCACTAAATAAAGTCTGGCCAGAAAAATAAAAAACCCGCTTTTGGGGCGCCACTCGTGTTTATTTCATTGCCAGTACGATGGAACGGAACCCTTCGAGTGCGAGTCCGGCTCGCACTTGACCCGTTTTAGGGTTCCGTACTACAAAAGGAAAAACGGGATTCTTATAGGATCACTTTGTTGTCTGTCTGTCAAGAAACCTATAGGGTACTTCCTGTTGACTTAGGATCATGAAAGGTAGGCAGGTAGGTCTTATAGCACACGTAAGGGGAAAAAATCCGAAAACCGTGAATTTGGGGTCAGATTACAAAAAAAATTAAAATGTGTTGATGCACAAATAATTAGTATTTTCCACTTTCAAAATAAGATTACTATACCAAGTAGGATATCATATGAAAGGGCTTTACCTATACATTCTAAAACAGATTTTCATTTATCGTGAAAAATGTCGAAAAAATACGACTGTAATACGGAACCCTCGGTGCGCGACTCTGGCTCGTAAGTACTTGACCCGTTTTTTGTGCGTGAATCTGTACTCTCATTCTAAGGCCGGCCATACACGGACTGCTCGAGCGATTAGCCAGTGATCAACATACACGAACCGCTCTCAGAGTCTCTCGCAGTCAGAGTCAACAGCTTGAAGCTGCCATCGAGCAGTTAGCTTAACTGCTCGATGGCAGCTTCAGGCTTCAAGCAATTTCAATGCGGGCGGGAAGCGTGCGCGACGTGGAATGAGGAGCGCGGGCGGAGGTAACTGCGGTCGACAGTCAGTGTATGCCTGGCGACTGCTTGACCGCCCAACCGCCCGAAGCAGTTGCAACTGCTTGAGCGGTTCGTGTATGTACGTATGTAGAAGTCTGTAGTTCGATACGCAGTCGCAGCTGCTTCAATTCAAGCTGTCCGTGTATGGCTGGTCTTATACGCCACGGATCGAGGAACGCATATTGAGCTACATATTAGAATTTTAAAAAGTTGTTATGAACTATGAAGGTGCGTTCGTGGGGTGCGTGGGATTTTGGCACAAAGGCCAATGTACAAACGTGACTTGCCTCAAAGTACTGCCAATCCGCCCACAAATAGGCGTAAAAAAGCGTGCCCACATTGTCCGATCCGATAGTTTCGATGCCAATGTTTTAGGCCTCGTTACTCGACAGTGTCGCACTTTCAGGGTCGCAACCACAGAATACTTCTAATTTACCTTCTTTTTTCTACAGCCGCACCGCACGCCACCGCAAACAATTTCACCCTCACCACCTGGGTGACTGGTGCACTTCGACCAACCATTGTGCCAGATTCTTTTTTCCACGCACATGCAAACTGTGGAATCAATTCCCTTTGGCGGTGTTCCCATTAGATTACAATATGGAGTTATTCAAGGGGCGGACCAACAAATTCCTGAAAGGCCGGCAACGCATTGGTGGTTCCTCTGGTACTGCAAATGTTCATGGGCGGCGGTAATCATTTAGGTAACATCAAGTGGCCCGCCTGCTCGTTTGCTCGCCATTTTTAATTTAAAAAATCTTCAGAATAGGAGTTTGCCGTGGGACTTTAGTCACATCTCCAATACCATAGAGTTAGAAATAAGTACCATACGCAATGCACGTGTCACGTGTATGACGACCTCTACTCTTTCAGATCTATTAACAGATCGGCTGCTACTCTCTCCTATCTAGAACACATCGGCTTTCACTTTTTTCGACCTAGAACAGAGCAGTTTTCACTTTTTGTTGTCTAGAGTAAGTTCAGATCGACCTCTTTCTCTGTCCAATTTTAAACAGTTCGTCTTCAAATTCTTCAACCTGAATAAGCTATGATAGCCTAGTGGCTAGGACGTCCGCCTTCTAATCGGAGGTTGAGGGTTCGATCCTCTAACTTTTCGGAAATATGTGCGTTTTAAATAATTAAATATCACTTGCTTTAACGGCAAAGGAAAACATTGTGAGGAAACCTGCATGCCTGATGAGTTCTCCATAATGTTCTCAAAGGTGTGTGAAGTCTACCAATCCGCACATGGCCAGCGTGGTAGACTATGGCCAAACCCTTTCACTCTGAGGAGATTCGTGCTCTGCAGTGAGCCGGCGATAGGTTGATCATGATCATCTTCAATCTTCCAAACTGGCGACTGGCAATCAACAGACTGGCGACCGCCCGCGGCTTTGCTCTTTCTTTGTCTACATTATAAAGTCATGTTATAAATACGAAAGTGTGTATGTTTGTTGGTTTATTGGTTGGTCCTTCAATCACGTCGCAACGGAACGACGGATCGACTTGATTTTTTTGCATGGGTAGGTATAGTATTGCCTTACTCACAACCTTGAATGAGAAGCTGGAAGAAATCTCTGTTTAGAGATAAGCATTTCCAATGTAACTTAATTTATTATTACTTTGCAACTACAATTTTGGTACATGAAAAATAAAAATAAATAAATAAATATAGTTAAAGACCTGGAGAGTGATAAACCTACGACGCTACTTTTTATCCCGGAAAAACAAAGAGTTCCCACGGAATTTTTATAAACCTAAATCCAAGCGGCCGAAGTCGCGGACAACAGCTTTATGAATTCAATTTTCTAGGTCCAAGATTTTGGGTTTGGGCCCACCCCACTGGTGATGAGTCAGTCAGTGAGTCAGGGCTTTTTATTTTTATTTATTTGATAGTAATCAACAGCGTACATAATTATTATTTTAATATTAACCTTTCCTTTTAAATAATAACTAGCTTATGCTCGCGACTTCGTCCGCGTGGACTACAAAAATTTCAGACCCCTGTTTTACCCCCTTAGAGGGGTTGAATTTTCAAAAATTCTTTCTTAGCGGATGCTTACGTCATAATAGCTATCTGCATGCCGAATTTCAGCCCGATCCGTCCAGTAGTTTAAGCTGCGCGTTGATAGTCAGTCGGTCACCTTTTCCTTTTATTTACCTACTAGCTTATGCTCGCGACTTCGTCCGCGTGGACTACACAAATTTCAAACCCCTATTTTACCTCCTTGGGGGTTGAATTTTCAAAAATTATATCTTAGCGGATGTCTAGGTACGTCATAATAGCTATCTGCATGCCAAATTTCAGCCTGATCCGTCCAGTAGTTTGAGCTGTGCGTTGATAGATCAGTCAGTCAGTCAGTCACTTTTTCCTTTTATATTTACCTATTTAGATTTGAATTGAAATTTTTCAATATTTCACAGATCTATAAAACGAATCGGCTCATTGAGGTTCCACTTCTAAGATCATCCGATAATTCTATTATGATGATTTGCCCCAAAGGAACAAGTACCTACTAAACAAATTGCTCTTCACATTAATCCAAATTGATTCTGATTTGCAAGACTATTATGTACAAAGCCGGCTATTTGCGAATCAGACTCGCGCACCGAGGGTTCTGAACTCAGGTATTTTTTCGACATTTTACACGATAAATCAAAAACTAAATCTATATATAAAAATGAATCGCTGAATGTGTTGCTGATCGCAAATCTCGGGAGCAGCTGAACCGATTTCGCTAATTCTTTTTTCATAATATTCTTTGAAGTACGGGGATGGTCCTTACGGAGAGAAAAATTTAAAAAAAATCCTGAAAAGAATCAACTGTTAGGCGGTACGAAGTTCCCCGGGGCAGCTAGTTATGAATAAAAAATTAAAAACAAATAATAATCTTTTTAGAATGTACAGGTAAAGCCCTTTCATAGGATACCCTGTGTCTGGTGGGAGGCTTCGGCCGTGGCTAGTTACCACCCTACCGGCAAAGCCGTGCCGCCAAGCGATTTAGCGTTCCGGTACGATGCCGTGTAGAAACCAAAGGGGTATGGGTTTAATAAAAACTGCTATACCCTTTCCAGGTTAGCCCGCTATCATCTTAGACTGCATCATCACTTACTTTCAGGTGAGATTGCAGTCAAGGGCTAACTTGTATCTGAATAAAATAGGATACCCCACTTAGTCTCGATTTCCGGGTTTTTTCCTTTACTTGTGCTATGAAACCTACCTACCTACCTGCCAAATTTCCTGATTGTAGGTCAACGGAAAGTACCCTGTAGGTTTTCTTGACCGACACGACAGAGGGACAGACGGACAGACAGACAAATATGAAAAAAGTAATCCTGTATAAGGGTTCCTTTTTTTCTTTTGAGGTACGGAACCTTAAAAAACATGGTCCGATGTCGGATCGGAATCGGCTACAATTGTGTGATTGCGACATTATTTTTACGA